>NC_040895.2:11271549-11401549 GCF_900634795.4 Betta splendens
GCGTCGGATCGTTTCCCACGTCTATCATAGAGATATCCAACTAAGGTCTGCTCGTGCTGTCACTTTGGCGCACCAGACATCGGTAACATGTGGTTTTAATATGACCAAAGTTTATGTTTTAGAGAGAAAGATTTTTAGCTTTTATGTTTTTACATAAGCCACGATAGTTCTTGAATTATGGTCTTAAATATTAACACTGTGGGACATCTAAACAGTCATGGTTAGAGATTCGTGATGTTTTTTACACAACGCTGAAAGAAACTGTACACTAAGGAAAACATTAATGGAATTATTATACTTCGTGAGGAAATTGGTGACCGTGGTTTTCACGTGTTCTTCCCATTGGTTTGGGCTGTGGACGTTGCTCCTAATCTGTGACAACGGCCTTTTCTATGACGACGTTGTAGGGGACGTCCAGTGAAGCAGTATATTATGTTGTCATCCGAGCGTGGTGTTGAAAATACATCATATCAGTCGGACCTCAGCATTAAAAACACGGGAAAAAGGAAAACAAAATACTGCAGACCGGCAAGTCATAACTACATAGATCACACACGGAGCGGATGGAGTTAGATAAACTTAGAACGAAAATCGTTCAAAACGGCTCTTTTACAAACTACAATAAGTCATATTTAATTAAGAGTCATGCGTGGACCTGGGGCAATGCTGTAACGCAACAATACGTCAGCCTCATTATTTGTTGGTCGTTATTATATATTTTGAATTTATATTTGTAGTTTGTGGTGTTATACTTTGTGCTGTTACATGTTTGGGGTGAGAAAATTCGACAATGCTAAAAAAACTGATGCGGACAGATGTTCATTTAAGAGGCCATTTAATTTATTACAGTCTATGGTTTTATAAAGCTCGTCGGGACTAATAGGTTTAGCCAAAGCCGCACAGGAATGTGAGCATCTTCAGGCAACGTTCGTTTGGACTGAATTAAGCGCCCCATTTTAAAAATGAATACGGTCTCCTCCTGCGTGCAAGTGTTATAATAAGACTATGAAAAATAAGAGGAGAGAGCAAGTTAACATTCCAATAAAAACGTCTGCGATGCTGCTTTTACAGTACATTTCTCAAACAAAATAAAATTGATTGGGAACTGAAGGATCCTCAACAACTCGAACTAAATTAAAGTGACGGTGGTTCATGATAGGTTCGGAGTTCAAACTGCACAGACAATAAGGACCAGCAGGGAAGTTGTTAACCGCTTTGTGAATACGTGAACGCAGATTTCTTTATTCTGTGAAGTCTTTTTGTCTCTAATGTTGTGGTGATGGTGTGGCATGATGGAAAACAGAAAGCGTGTTCAGGTGTTTAAAACCTGTCAGGACACTGTCTCACCTTTAGTTTCCTGCCTCATAAAAACCCGGCACACTTCGAATTAACAGCAACAGGGCTTCACTGTGAATAAAATAATAATAATAATAATAAATAATAATAATAATAATAATAATAATAATAATAATAATAATAATAATATAATAATATGACAACAATAAACCACAGAAAACTATAACAACAAAACCATTTAAAACAACAAACAATAATAATAGAGACAGTCATTATATTTGTAATATTACACATTTATAGTCGTTTGAGTGTTTTCAAATGAAATATTTACCTCTTCGCCCATGAAGCTCTTGATAATAGGTCGGTCTTTATGTATAATATATTCTGAATACTTTAAAGTGTTGATGCCCATGGTCTGATTTGAAGCTGCAGGATGCAATGTGCTGTCAGGGTTGACATGTGACGTTTGAAATTGTCTTATTTTCTAAGCGGATGGGGTGTGGTGGTGTTGGGTGGGGGGTGAGACGAGAATCCTTTATGTGCATATAATCACAGCTCGCTGCCCACACCACGTCTGTACTTTAAAGGCTGTAGAGTGGTTTTCTCAGGATGCTGATCTGAAAGAGGTGCTAACACTGCCATCTGAGCTGGACACGTCGAAGTGAGACGAAGCTGTGCAGTTTGGCTATGACGACGGAAGAAAAAACAAAGTTTTACCTAGGCAATATTTGCTTGATGTGCTTAAACATTTTATACATTACGTAAGTGTTGTTTGTTTTGATTGGTGTGTCAAGATAGGGATTTGGGAGGGCATCTCCAGCTTGATATTGTTAGAAAAGGGCAGAAAACAAAAAGAGGAAGACCTAAGGGACAACACGCATTCGCTCTCTACTCTCGCTCTACTCTCTCTCTCTCTTCTAGCGCGAGCGAGCGCGAGCGGGGCGACGCGAGAGAGCCACCGACAGGGGGCGCTCCGAGAGCGATGAGCGCAGCAGAGCGAGCGCGAGGAGAGAGAGAGACGACCGCCACGGGCGCGCGCGAGCGGGGGCGCGATCGAGCGGGGAAGATCGATCAGCGAGCGCGGGCTCTCTCGTTGAGCTCGCGTCGCGCTCTGTCTGTCTCTATCGATATCTGTCTAGCACCTGTAGCGCCTCTACTCGACGCTCTCTCTCTCGCGCACCTACACGTTCGCTCGCCTCGCGGGAGAGCGCTCTCGTCGCTCGACTCGAGCGATCTGACAAGAGATAGAGCCGGACGCGCGCTAGCTCGAGACCGCAGGTCCTCGATCATCATGCTCTATCTTATAGCGCTCTCTTTCTCTGTTCGCTCTATCTTATGATCCCATATTGCTCTCTCTTCTTTAGTCTCTCTCCAGCTCTCGTCTCTCTCTCTCCCTCCCTTTCTCTCTCTCTCTCTCTCTGCTATGTGCCATGCTCACCCTCTTCTTCGTGGATATGGCCACCCAGCTGCTCCAGCCTTCCCATTCGCAGACCACGTGACCCAGCTCGCATGCCCTTCACTAGTTCATTCAGCATGATGGCTGCGGATGCTGCGGATGCTCCGCGCTGCATCCTGCATCCGAGCCGGCTCTCCTTCCTCTTCCTAACCGTCACCCCTCTCCTCTCTGCCGGCCCCGACGCCGGCGCTGCTCGGTTGTCCGGCCGGAAGACACCCAAAGCGGGGATCTGTCCGTGCAGGACGGGATCCTGAGAGCCACGGAGGGAACTCGCTTCGTGCTGCGGGTGTTTACTACTCCATATCTCCTGTCACGAGCGTTTCCAGCGGCGTGAACGCCAGCGGCCAGACCCGACTCCGCTCCGGACGGCCGTGGGATCGCGTTCATAGAGGAGCCGGGTGCGGAAAACGGGGTCGCGCAGGGGCGGCTCCGTTCCAAAGGGAAACCCGTGCGAGGAGGAGAACCGCCGCAGCTCCGGACATCGAACTGCTGGGGCTCCTTCCGATCCAGCTCAAGTCACAACTCCGTTCTGGTGGAGCTGCTCGCCAAAGACCTGCGCAGGGGCGAAAGGGTCAAATACTATTCCATGTGCGCGTTTGATGGAGCGAAATGGGAGCACTTCAGCACCAAAGACTTCTGGCTGGCGGTGACGGAGAGACCCGCGGACGCGCACGTTTGGCTGCAGGCGGGCGTCTCCGTGCTGCTGCTGGCTCTGTCCGCGCTGTGCAGCGGTCTGAACATCAGCATGCTGGCGCTGGACCCCGTGGAGCTGCGGGTGCTGCAGAACAGCGGCACCGACAAGGAGCAGAAGTACGCGCACAAAATAGAGTCGGTGCGCAAACACGGCAACTACATCCTTTGCACCGTGGTGCTGGGCAACGTGCTGACCAACACCTGCTTCGTGGTGTGGATGTGCCAGATTCTAGGGATGACCGCTCTCTCCACGGCCTCGTGCACCTTCGGGATTTTTCTTCATCGGCGAGATCTTACCTCACTCCGTGGCGTCCAGGCACAAGCCTCGCCATCGCCTCCAAGACGCTCTGCGCCACGCGCCTGCTGATGCTGGTGTTCTTCCCCATCGCGTACCCGGTTGTCCAAGAATCCTGGACGTCCTGCTGCGCCAGGAGATCAGCAGCTTCTACACCAGGGAGAAGCTGGTGGCCATGCTGCGCGTCACGACCCGTACCACGACCTGGTCAAGGAGGAGCTCAACATTCATCCAGGGAGCCCTGGAGCTGAGGAGCAAGACGGTGGAGGACGTGCTGACGCCGCTGTCCGACTGCTACATGCTGGCGTCGGGACGCCGTGCTGGACTTCTGCACCATGTCCGACGTGATGCAGAGCGGCTTCACGCGCCATCCCGGTCTACGAGAACAGAGCGGTTCCACATCGTGGACATCCTGTTCGTTCAAAGACTTGGCGTTCGTGGATCCTGACGATTGCACCCCCTTAAAACCATCACTCAGTTTTACAAGCACCCCATGCACTGCGTGTTCAATGACACGAAGCTGGACGTGATGCTTGAGGAGTTTAAAAGAGGTAGGTCCTCGCACGTGCACTTTACAAGTGATTATTCTATAAATAAGGTGCCGTGTGCTTTGGAAGTCTGGAGCGTCCTCCCACCACCTACCAGCTCCGTCTTCTTTGGAGTGACTGTGAACTTGAAAGCTTGAAAGTCTGTGGAGATGTCACCATATGCATCAGTGTATTGGCTCGCACTGGGCCTGTCAGTAAAAGCCTTTGATCCCCAGAGCAGCCAGAGCCACACGAGGAACTTAATACAGTGTCACGTAGTCAGCGTGGTTCAACCCGAGGTTGGAGGTTGAGAGTTATCTGTCTTATTTATGAAGTCGGTTATTTCCCTCTGATGACACAGATTGTTTTCGTGCCCTGAACCCCTCACTGCCTGATCCGCTCCATGTGTGTGTGTGTGTTATCTGTCACGATCTGGGTTTTGTTTCCTGTTGTTTCCTTGTCTTATTTTGGTTCCAGGTTCCATTTCCGGTTTTATTTTGGTAGCACTCCCAGTTTCTGTTTCCGTTCTTGCTTTACTTCCTGTTATCAGTTCTGTTCTCCCTAGTTCATTACCCACACCTGTCGGTAATCAGTAATCAAATCACTGTATTTAACCACCACCTGTGTCCTTAGTCGCTGCCAGATGTTGTTGATTCGTGTTTCTTCAGTGTATTCGAGTTTGATTAGCGTTCCGTGTCTCCTCAGTGTATCGTGTTACTTCAGAGTTTCGTTGTTCCCTGAGTGTTCCTAGCTTCCGTTGTTTTCGTGTTCGTGTTCCGTGCTCGTGGTGCCTGTCCTGTTTTGCCTTGCCGTGTATCTGCCTGTAAACGAACCTGGACTACTACCTGACCGTGAGTTTGCCTATCCCTGCCTGTACTTTCGCCGCGCCCTTTTGTGTATGACCTGGACCGTCTGACCGTGCCTTGAGAAATAAACCTTTTTGATCATATCCTGCCTTCGTGCTGGCATGTGGGTCCGCCACCTGCCGAGCCTGACAGAACAATCTGGCCAAACTTGGACCCAGCCAGCACTTAGCCTCCGGTCAGGTCAGTGACTGTTTTTCCTTGTTTTTTTTTTACGGCGAATATAACTCTCCCGGGAAGTATGGAGTTTACCTGCGCCGAGCTACCCAGCGACCTACATGTTTATTTCGAGATCCTCGCGGAGGATTACCGACGGGCTAGTAACCCGGAGGACCAGCGCTGCGCCGTGGAGGTGGCGATATTGACGCTGGAGGACGATGACACCGCGTTAGATCACCCCAGTGTTCGTCGCCTCTATGAGCGACTGTGCGCGAAGTCTGACGAGCTAAGCGACGCGCTCTGCACCACGCCAGCGCCGGTCGCACCGCCGATGGTTTCGGTTTCCTCCTCCCCGCCCCGTCGGATCGTCGTGCCTGCACCAACCTGCCCAGCTCCATGGTTGTTTCCCTGGGAGGATTTCCTGCTCTCACGCGGTCCTCAGTCTCCAGTTCAGCCGCGCGGTCCTCAGTCTCCAGTTCAGCCGCGCGCTGCTCAGTCCCCAGTTCAGCCGCGCGCTGCTCAGTCCCCAGTTCAGCCGCGCGCTGCTCAGTCCCCAGTTCAGCCGCGCGCTGTTCAGTCTCCAGTTCAGCCGCGCGCTGTTCAGTCTCCAGTTCAGCCGCGCGCTGCTCAGTCTCCAGTTCAGCCGCGCGCTGCTCAGTCTCCAGTTTCAGTCGCGCTGCTAGCCCTCAGTCTCCAGTCTCAGTCGCGTGTGTGCCCAGTACTCCCAGTTCAGCCGTGTGTTGCCCAGACCCCAGTTCAGCCGTGTGTTGCCCAGACCCCAGTTCAGCCGTGTGCTGCCCAGACCCCAGTTCAGCCGCGCGCTGCCCAGACCCCAGTTCAGCCGCGCGCTGCCCAGTCCCCAGTTCAGCCGCGCGCTGCCCAGTCCCCAGTTCAGCCGCGCGCTGCCCAGTCCCCAGTTCAGCCGCGCGCTGCCCAGTCCCCAGTTCAGCCCGCGCGCTGCCCAGTCCCCAGTTCAGCCGCGCGCTGCCCAGTCCCCAGTTCAGCCGCGCGCTGCCCAGTCCCCAGTTCAGCCGCGCGCTGCCCAGTCCCCAGTTCAGCCGCGCGCTGCCCAGTCCCCAGTTCAGCCGCGCGCTGCCCAGTCCCCAGTTCAGCGCGCGCGCTGCCCCGGTTCAGTTCCGCCGCGCGTGACCGTCCCCAGTTCAGCCGCGCGCTGCCCAGTCCCCAGTTCAGCCGCGCGCTGCCCAGTCCCCAGTTCAGCCGCGCGCTGCCCAGTCCCCAGTCCAGCCGAGCCCGGTTCAGCCTCCAGTCCAGCCGCGCGCTGCCCAGTCCCCAGTTCAGCCGCGCGCTGCCCAGTCCCCAGTTCAGCCGCGCGCTGCCCAGTCCCCAGTCCAGCCGAGCCCGGTTCAGCCTCCAGTCCAGCCGAGCCCGGTTCAGCCTCCAGTCCAGCCGAGCCCGGTTCAGCCTCCAGTCCAGCCGAGCCCGGTTCAGCCTCCAGTCCAGCCGAGCCCGGTTCAGCCTCCAGTCCAGCCGAGCCCGGTTCAGCCTCCAGTCCAGCGAGCCCTGTTCAGCCTCCAGTCCAGCCGAGCCCTGTTCAGTCCTCCAGTCCAGCCGAGCCCTGTTCAGTCTCCAGTCCAGCCGAGCCCTGTTCAGTCTCCAGTCCAGCCGAGCCCTGTTCAGTCTCCAGTCCAGTCGAGCCCTGTTCAGTCTCCAGTTCAGTCGAGCCCGGTTCAGTCTCCAGTTCAGTCGAGCCCGGTTCAGCCTCCAGTCCAGCCGAGCCCTGTTCAGCCTCCAGTCCAGCCGAGCCCTGTTCAGTCTCCAGTCCAGCCGAGCCCTGTTCAGTCTCCAGTCCAGCCGAGCCCTGTTCAGTCTCCAGTTCAGTCGAGCCCTGTTCAGTCTCCAGTTCAGTCGAGCCCTGTTCAGTCTCCAGTTCAGTCGAGCCCTGTTCCGTTCCCCGTTCAGTCGAGCCCTGTTCAGGTTCCCGTTCAGTCGAGCCCAGTCCAGTCGAGCCCAGTCCAGGTCCCCGTTCAGTTGAGTCACGCTCTGGTCCAGCCGAGTCTAGCCCATGTTCCAGTCCAGTCGAGTCACGCCCCAGTCCGGTCCAGTCACGCTCAGTCCTTGTCCCAGTCAGAGGGCACCGTCCGTCTGACAACTGTTAGGTCCACCCAATCAGGCCCGACGTCTCCCCCGTCGAGCTCGGCAGCAGTAAGCTGTCATGCCAGCTCCGGAGGGGACGCCGTTCCAGTTCCTGTCGGCCATGTTGCGGCCGTTCCTGTCGGCCATGTTGCGGCCGTTCCTGTCGGCCATGTTGAGGCCGTTCTAGTCCCTGTTCCTGTTCCTGTCGGCCATGTTGAGGCCGTTCCAGTCCCTGTTCCTGTTCCTGTCGGCCATGTTGAGGCCGTTCCTGTCGGCCATGTTGCGGCCGTTCCTGTTCCTGTCGGCCCAGTAGATGCCGTTCTTGTCCCTGTCGGCCATGTTGCGGCCGTTCCAGTCCCTGTCGGCCATGTTGCGGCCGTTCCTGTCGCTGTCGGCCATGTTGCGGCCGTTCCTGTCGCTGTCGATCCGTTAGGGGTCGTTCCTGTTCCTGTCGGCCAAGTAGATGCTGTTCCTGTTCCTGTCGGCCATGTTGAGGTCGTTCCAGTTCCTGTCGGCCATGTTGAGGTCGTTCCAGTTCCTGTCCCTGTCGGCCAAGTTGAGGTCGTTCCAGTTCCTGTCCCTGTCGGCCAAGTTGAGGGCGTTCCAGTTCCTGTCCCTGTCGGCCAAGTTGAGGGCGTTCCAGTTCCTGTCCCCGTAGGCCAAGTTGAGGGCGTTCCCGTAGGCCAAGTTGAGGGCGTTCCCGTAGGCCAAGTTGAGGGCGTTCCCGTAGGCCAAGTTGAGGGCGTTCCCGTAGGCCAAGTTGAGGGCGTTCCCGTAGGCCAAGGTGAGGGCGCTCCCGTCGGCCAAGGTGAGGGCGCTCCCGTCGGCCAAGGTGAGGGCGCTCCCGTCGACCAAGTAGAGGTCGCCCCTGTCTCTGGTCCCCTTCCCGTCGGCCCTGTAGCGGTCGTTCCAGTCCCTGTCACCCTCGGAGCCGCAGCGCCCGCCAGCCTCCAGGAGGAGGCAGCGCCTGCTGCAGTTCCTGCGCACCTCCAGGAGGAGGTCGCGCCAGCCGCAGTTCCGGCGGACCTCCAGGAGGGGGTCGCGCCAGCCGCAGTTCCGGCGGACCTCCAGGAGGGGGTCGCCAGGAGGGGGTCGCGCCAGCCGCAGTTCCGGCGGACCTCCAGGAGGGGGTCGCGCCCGCCGCAGTTCCGGCGGACCTCCAGGAGGGGGTCGCGCCAGCCGCAGTCCCGGCGGACCCCCAGGAGGGGGTCGCGCCAGCCGCAGTCCCGGCGGACCCCCAGGAGGGGGTCGCGCCAGCCGCAGTCCCGGCGGACCCCCAGGAGGGGGTCGCGCCAGCCGCAGTCCCGGCGGACCTCCAGGAGGGGGTCGCGCCCGTCGCAGTCCCGGCGGACCTCCAGGAGGGGGTCGCGCCCGTCGCAGTCCCGGCGGACCTCCAGGAGGGGGTCGCGCCCGTCGCAGTCCCGGCGGACCTCCAGGAGGGGGTCGCGCCCGTCGCAGTCCCGGCGGACCTCCAGGAGGGGGTCGTTCCCGTCGCAGCTCCCGCTGCACCGGCATCGGTTCCTGGCGGCCCGGCTCCGGCCGCACCTGCACCGGTTCCTGGTGGCCCGGCTCCGGCCGCTCCTGCATCGGTTCCTGGCGGTCCGGCTCCGGCCGCATCTGCACCCGTGTCTCGTCGCGGTGGTCCAAGGAGGACGCCGCTGGTTCCCGTGTCTCGTCGCGGTGGTCCAAGGAGGACGCCGCTGGTTCCGGTCTCTCGTCGCGGTGGTCCAAGGAGGACGCCGCTGGTTCCGGTCTCTCGTCGCGGTGGTCCAAGGAGGACGCCGCTGGTTCCGGTCTCTCGTCGCGGTGGTCCAAGGAGGACGCCGCTGGTTCCTGTCTCTCGTCGCGGTGGTCCAAGGAGGACGCCGCTGATTCCTGTCTCTCGTCGCGGTGGTCCAAGGAGGACGCCGCTGGTTCCTGTCTCTCGTCACGGTGGTCCAAGGAGGACGCCGCTGGTTCCTGTCTCTCGTCGCGGTGGTCCAAGGAGGACGCCGCTGGTTCCTGCCTCGTCCTTGGTTCGGCTGCCGGACTGGTGGCCTCACCCTCGGCGCATCCTGCTGCGTGGGTGGCGCTGCCTCCTGCGGCGACGCCCGCCTCGACTCCTCAGTCTCTGGGATCAGCGTCCACCTGGAGGACGCTGCCATGCGGGGTGGTCCCCGGGGACATCGGCCCAGCTCAAGGGCACTAGGAGTGCCACTCCGGCTCAGCGGCGGCTGAGAAGGATCTCGCCGCGCCTTCACCCTCCATGAAGGAATCCCTGAACTTCGTGTTTTTTCCCCGTTCATGGACCTTGGTTTTGTCGTGTGGACTCGTGTTTTGGCCCTCCCCCGGTCCTCCCTCCACCCACCCTGCTCGTGTGCCTTGAGGGGTAGGGATTCGGTCCCTCCGCCTGGGACCACCCTCCGCCCGCCCTGGTTCGGGGGGGGGGGCTTCCATGGGCGCCGTGGAAGGCGCCATAGGGGGGGGGGTACTGTCACGATCTGGGTTTTGTTTCCTGTTGTTTCCTTGTCTTATTTTGGTTCCAGGTTCCATTTCCGGTTTTATTTTGGTAGCACTCCCAGTTTCTGTTTCCGTTCTTGCTTTACTTCCTGTTATCAGTTCTGTTCTCCCTAGTTCATTACCCACACCTGTCGGTAATCAGTTAATCAAATCACTGTATTTAACCACCACCTGTGTCCTTAGTTCGCTGCCAGATTGTTGTATTCGTGTTTCTTCAGTGTATTCGAGTTTGATTAGCGTTCCGTGTCTCCTCAGTGTATTCGTGTTACTTCAGAGTTTCGTGTTCCCTGAGTGTTCCTAGCTTCCCGTGTTTTCGTGTTCGTGTTCCGTGCTCGTGGTGCCTGTCCCTGTTTTGCCTTGCCGTGTATCCTGCCTGTAAACGAACCTGGACTACTACCTGACCGTGAGTTTGCCTATCCCTGCCTGTACTTTCGCCGCGCCCTTTTGTGTATGACCTGGACCGTCTGACCGTGCCTTGAGAAATAAACCTTTTTGATCATAATCCTGCCTTCGTGCTGTGCATGTGGGTCCGCCACCTGCCCGAGCCCTGACATTATCAGAGCTGCAGACTAGCGTTAGCCAGCTATTAAGGGAGGCGTTTAGGACGAGCAGCCCCCGGAGCCGATGCTTATCTCTGCGACTCAAACATATTTTGTCTGATAAGCATCTTTGCCGATAAGTGGATTCGCAGCGTTGCAGCGCACGCACGCACACACACACACACACACACACACACACACACACACACACACACACACACACACACACACACACACACACACACACACACAAAGCAGCAGCATCCGCTCACTGCTGAGCGGCAGCGTGGGGCCTATTCATTCTCAGTAATAACTGGTTCTGATTCAGAATACACTGAACTCAATGGATCCAATCAGTCTATCAGGATGTGACTGGGGACACACTGGTGATAGAAAGCAGCAGATTTCCACTTCCTGGTCACATTTACTACTTCATCTTGTCAAGATCATGCTTTTGATAGCTTTATTGGTGACTATTGGCTGCCGTCTCGTTACTTCAACTAAATTCCAGCTTCACCTTTACAATGACTGCGTGCGGCAGCTGTGAGCGGGCAGGGGCTTTGAAGCTGTAGGTCGTCATCGTCCGACCCTGTGGAGCAAGCATGAAAATTCACCACTAACCTTTCCTGCTTCCGACTTTGCTCAGGTGGATAGAAAGACCCCCGCTGAAAGCCAGGCTGGAAACTGGGAGGAGGTGAGAGCGGTGAGGGGCATAGAGTGGATATGCCACCAGTCACGTAAGACACAGAGGAGTGTGATACCCAGTGAGATTAATCAGCCAGCGTCTAATAATATGCTCCCTATTCAAACAGATCATACTATATAAACCATGCAGCCTGGAAGAGCCCAGGAAGCCGGCGAAGCAGAAACATTAGGAGACGAGAGGAAGGGACGACCGCGCTAGACCCAGTTTTGCTCCAGGCACGAGTCTGCGAAGTGTGTGCCGCTCTGCGAGAGCATTACGTAACACGCGAATGATGTAATGCCGAATCTGGGCACATCAGCAGCTGAGGGCATCCACCTCTCATTTACCTGAACTCTGCAGACGAGCTGACCTGAGCGCCGGCTTCGCATGCGGCCGTGGCTGCGTGTCGGTCAATCAGCGTTTTTTTTTTTTTTTTTTGTCTCGTTGCCGTGGATTAAAGCATTTGATCCAGTTTATCCCTTGGCATTAATCCCCTAAATCGGCCCATCTCATGAGCCACTGATTTTATTCAAAGTCAGGTTGGAGATTGTTTATGTCTTTGTTATAGACACAGAATGATTTTGACTCAATTCAGTATGTGGCTAGAAAACGTACTTGACATGAGAAGCATCAGAGCTTTTAGGGTTAAGAAACCTACGCACATCTGAGTTGAAAATGAAGACAATGACCCGTGACAACTACCTTTGTGATGCAAATGGCGCAATAGAGTCGCGGAACGTTGGATGTTGACTTTGTGTCACATTTGCTCCATCAACTCTTTCCAGAGACGCTGTCGGCGAGCTGTGTCATTGTATCTGGCGGGTACGTGTGTGTGTGTGTGTGTGTGTGTGTGTGTGTGTGTGTGTGTGTGTGTGTGTGTATGTGTGTGTGTGTGTGTGTGTGTGTGTGTGTGTGTGTGTGTGTGTGTGTATGTATGTGTGTGTGTGTGTGTGTGTGTGTGTGTGTGTGTGTGTGTGTGTGTGTGTGTGGTGTGTGTGTGTGTGTGTGTGTGTGTGTGTGTGTGTGTGTGTGTGTGTGTGGCAGCAGAATGGCCAGTTTAGTCAGCAGATGCAAGCGTCCCCAGACTGATTGCATAATCTCAGTGTTTACGTAAGGGGCCAGTCTTCCAAACTGTCAAAGCGTCTCCAGACTAATCCCCCGCTGCACATTTACTACAGGCCTGAGTCACATGCACACACTGGGGCAGCCCTGACACTGGAACCATTTCATATTTAAGCCTCTGCGCTCCCATCGGCGCGCTGGTGCCGGTTTGCATGCGCCGATGCAGTTGGAGGCTGTTGACTCGTGTTATTTTTATCCCGTGACGTCTCCCCTCGACCCGTCGCCCGAGCAGTTTTCACCACGAGCTCACGCTCTCCTCTGCTTCCGAACACGCGCAGGTAAATCCCACCTGGCGGTGGTGCAGCGGGTGAACAGCGAGGGGGAGGGAGACCCCTTCTATGAGGTGATGGGCATCGTCACGCTGGAGGACGTCATCGAGGAGATCATCAAGTCCGAGATCGTGGACGAGACGGACCTGTACAGTACGTATGACGCACAATAAACACCGATTACGAAACCGAGCTCACACAATCGTTGTGACAGTAGCTGTGAATCAATTTTCCAGCCCCCACACCAAACAGACTTTGTCTCTGTCGCAGCAGCTGGCAGCTTGTGTGGCTGTGGTGAATATCTGCGCTGGAAAAGGCAATAATGATGAAAAAGGAATATTTCTCATCTCGTTCCTATTCCCGTTCTTTGCCATTTTCTCATTAAACTATTAATCCCACCTTCTCCCTCGCGCCGGCCCGAGCGACTTGCTGATGCATAATTAAATAAGGGGAATAAATAGCCCAGTCTTACAGAGAGTCAGCATAATCCTCTCATATTTAATTGGCTGGACAGACTCTCCATGGGGAGGACTCGCATGCCACACACCCTTCGTTTCATATCGCATCCCTTTTTCTGGTACTGGAACTATTGCACGTCACACTCGGGGGGGGGGGGCCTCCACTAACCGCTCTGCTCCCTGGAGACGCAGCGAAGCCTCTGTCACGGCTGCACTCGCGTGGGCGTCCGTAAACTCCGCGCTGATTATGCGTCGGCCTTTACATGATTACGCGTCTCGCAGCCGATCTCTCGAGACGTGGAGTCCGGGGCATTAGAGCAGCAGCAGCTGTTCCCGCTGCAGCCACAACGCAGTTAACACCAGTCCATCAGAGGTAGATTTACCCGGAACCGCGTCCGCTTACTTCAGGCCCTGATTTGTTTTTTCCGCCCCCGTAAACCCTCGTCCGCCATCTGCATACGCACATGTGACGTGACATCTGCTCAGCTCGCCATAACACGCACTTTACATCCTCTGCACTGTGTTTGCAGCCGACAATCGCACCAAACGCAGGGTGTCCAACCACGAGCGGAAGCAGCAGGACTTCTCCATCTTCAAGATGTCCGAGAGCGAGCTGAAGGTGAAGATGTCGCCCCAGCTGCTGCTCGCGACCCACCGCTTCTTGGCCACAGGTAGCGTCGAGCGTCTCTCTCTTCACGCGCGTCCGGGAGAAACAACCTTCTCCCTGCGCCCGTTGTGTCTTCTGCAGAGGTGGAGCCCTTTAGGCCCTGTCACCTGTCGGAGAAGATCCTGCTGCGCCTCATCAAGCACCCCTGCGTCGTGCAGGAGCTCAAGTTCAACGCCAAGAACAAACACTCCCCTCAGCACTTCCTGTTCCAGAGAAACAAGCCCGTCGACTACTTCGTCCTCGTCCTGCAGGTGAATGGCCGCGACGGCCGCGTCGGATCGCGATCGTTCAGGGCCATGCGTTGCAAATGACCGCGTTGACGTTGCAGGGACGGGTGGAGGTGGAGATCGGGAAGGAGGCTCTGCGCTTCGAGAACGGAGCCTTTTCCTACTACGGCATGCCCGCACTCATCCCGCCTCTGCCCATCGGTGAGTGACCGACACAGACAAGAAGGGAATAAGGGTTGAAGCGAGTACAATGAAAAGGCCGAGGCTGCGCTGGGATGGAGGCGTTTTACGGTGTGAAGCTAGTGTCTGTGCAGCAGCAGCAGCAGCAGCAGCAGCAGCCGGGGGAAGTCAGTAATTAAAGGAAGCGATTTCAGAGAATTTCCCCAGGATTAGATGGAGCTCAGCTGAGGCTGCAGATCAGTGAGCCTCTTCTCTCAAACGCGTGACGTCGAGGCTGCGCCGCGTGGAACACGCCATTAAATATTCTCAGACACTTAGACGTTTGTAAATCCCGTCTTTAACACGTGACACGGTAAATCTCCTAAAAAGCTGCAGCGGCCGCCGATCGCGGACTCTTTGCTGCGTTCTCGCCTCTCGCTGAGTCGCCGCTTTCCGTCTCCAGGCCACAGGAACAGCTCTCGCGGCAGCGGCCTGAACCAGTCGGACTCCCTGCTGAGCGGCGGCAGCGTCGGCCAGCTGGCGGCCGGAGGGGGGCTCTACCTACCCGACTACTCCGTGCGACAGCTCACAGACCTGCAGATCATCAAGGTTACAGACACAGACCCAGCACGGCACCATGTGGACCCGCAATCAGCCACTCATGCCATGCACCCAGTCCAATTTCCTGTAGAACCGCAGCTGCACGTTTAAACTCCTTCCATTTGATGTCTGACATTCCCTTCCCGTGCTGCAGAGTCGAATCCCTGCTTCTGACTGAACACAGACATCCTGTCTCCCCCCGTCCTTTAATCACTGGCCACAATTGGGCTCACACCAAATATGTTTGTGTCCCCTTGCTCCAAAACTGATGCTGATGCTGAACGCTGCTCCACAGATCACCAGGAACCACTACCAGAACGCGCTGACGGCCACCAGGATGGACAGCTCCCCGCAGACCCCGGACCCCATGGACCCGGACGCCAAGGGCCGGCCCCCGGGCCCCGAGGCGCGCTCCCACAGCATCGCCCTCCCGCTCACGCACGCGCACACGCGCCTGGGGCTGGCGCGCCTCGCACACCTCCACCCCCACGGCGGCCTCCGCAGCACGTCCCACCTCAACGAGCGGAACCGCATCGTCCGTGAGTGCAGCTCCGCAGCGCAGGTTTGGGCCTTTTGATTAGTTGGAGGTAAAGCGTGTGGCTTGGTGTCACTCTCTCCTCACAGGCAGCAAGTCTGACGGGCAGAGAAGTCCAAATGATACCGTGTTCCTCCGAATGGATGAGATTCCCTACATCCACGAGGACCGACCGGACTACGGAGAGAACGGTGACGACGCGGCCCGAACACGCCCTTAACTCCTACTTCCTCTCCTCCTAACCTTCCCTCGTCTCCTTCAGACTCGCCCGCGGACTCTCAGCCGTCCACGTCGCCCTTCATCAGCTCCCTGTCGCTGTCCGGCTCCGAGGAGAACATGGGGAAGAAGCTTCTGCGTAAACTGAGTGAGTGAGGCGTCGGATGCGCCCAAACTTTCCCATCAGTCATAGCAACCTGTCGATGGTCTCTTAGCAACAGGTGAGGCGTCGCGTCCTTCGCTGCAGCCTACTCCTTCCTGCTGAGCCAATGATCCAGATGCACGCTCACATTCACCATGACTCATTTAGTTTGTATTCAGTCGCGTCATGTGTTGGCAGCAACGGCAGTGACTGTGCGGCAGACGCCGACCCACCTAAACGTCAGCATGTCTCCGGTTTCTAGGCAACAAGAGGAGGAAAAAGTCCAGGGATGGAGAGAGGAGTCCGGAGGACGGCTCGGATCAACCGCCGGTGACGAGCTAGCGCAGCGACAGTGTGGAGGAGGCGCTGGGCCTCCTCACGCTGCGTAGACCCCCCCCCCACCATGTCTGCTGTAGCCACTGATATAACTCAGGTCCCCACTGACGTGCTCTGTCCCTTCACACCCCAGAACAATGACCGGGTCGAGGCCACTGAAGGCCGTTGGTTAGATCTAAACAGCAAACAGGTGGATTTCCCCTGCCTTACACCAGACTGTATGCAGCTGCAGGTTTCAATCCCGCGTTTTGTCGGTTGCATTCGTATCGTGAGCATTTAATCATCTCGTTTAAGCCATTGTGTGTTTTTAAGCCGCAGCGTAGCTTAAAATCGGACTCAACAGGATCTGCCAAATCTCAATACTTTCAATTATACCTGAGCCAACTTTAACCTTGTACTTGATCAAGAGTGGAAACAAAAGCATTGGGTGTTTATTTATTACAGGGCAGTTCCCACAATCTGAAAGCGATCTTTGCACAGGGAGCGTTCCCAACGCGGCCAGAAGGTTCCACCTACTGCCACCATAAGCAAAAGCACCAAGAAAAACACTAGACAAAAGCACATTTTATAGCGTTTTTATATCAGATGAAATAAAAGGTATTTAAACAAGCCATAACTTAAATCTTAACTTGAATGACTTTACATTGTATTCACTGGCCTCTCAGCGACTTATGCACAGATTAAAAGCATGTCTGAGACAGAAAACAGGAACTTGTTGCCGGATGTTTGTAACAATAATATCAGGTTTACGGAGTCTGATGTGATTTAAACATAGCAATAGAAGTCACTGCACAGTGAAGAGCGTAACGTGAGCGACTTGAATCATCACCTCAGAATTATAGCGTCAAACACCATCATCACATTAACAGCAGTCGCCTGCTCGTCCTCTCATTATTGCATTATTGCATTTGAAGCATCATCAGAGTCTCTGACCTCCTGCCACCTTTCTATGAACTTCACCCCAGTCACTAAAGCTGCTCACACCAACCTAAAATAAGCTAGAGGTCTTAGGATCCAAGTGGATATTATTATTGGATGGACAGTATTGATCCAACTTGCATGTGTGTCTTTGCTGCTCTTTACTGTAGACTTATCTATTGTACAAATATTTTCCTCATGCATGACGATGTACAAGGACGCATGGACGGGATGCCTCCAGTCCGCAGTAACTGCCCTGTACAGAAGCCATGCGACCTAATGCCATCTCACCTTTAAAAGCCATTCACTCCGAGAAGAAGAGAGAAAGTCAGGCCACTGCGCTATTATTGGGAAACTCTGGCAGGTACACGGAGTCAAAGGGAGATATGAAAGAGGAAGGCAATGACGCACACTGACGTCAAGTCAACTCCCCCCATGCAAGAACACACACACACACGCACACACACACACACACACACACACACACACGCACGCACACACACACACACGCACACACACACACGCGCGCGCACACACACACACACACACACACACACACACACACACACACACACACACACACACATAGACTTTATTCATTCTGCCTGGAAGCACTAAGGCTGTTGCTGCTAAGCTTTTCTTCACGGTGGGAGGTCCTTTGATCTGACAACTGGCTGAGCGAGGGCTCGCGTCAATCAGAAGCTCTGGCGAAGCAGAACGCTTTCAAAGCGCTCCCGTTCCGCTTACAGGGGTTTATATTTGCGACGTGACAGGAAAAGTTAGTTTTGTACAGCAAAATGCAGACAAAGTTTCCCAAAGATATCACGAGACAGACCATGTTCTACAACAGGACATTAGTAATATATTAATAAATTGATTAAACAACTTGTGTGCTTCTCGTCTTGCTTTACAATCATTTGCACTGCATCCACTGTAATAAAGTCTTATTCACTCCAACATATAGAACCTGCATTTAAAGCCCCTTGTTGGTTGCTTCATCTCAGCAGACGACCTGATGGAACAGGGTCTTGCTACAGTAGCAAACAGGCTGATAAGTGTGTTTGTGCCACTGATAAGAGGCTCTTGCATCACAGTGTGTGGTTCTACTCTAGGTTCCACCACTGTGGAACGCATTCCACGTGAGCTAACTTAAAAACGTGAATCACAGGTGAATTAATAACAGACAGGCGCCTACAGGTGAACTTTGCTTTACCGGGGTCCCCGCGCACGTGGTCCCGGGCCTCCGAGCAGCGCCGGGCCTCACTGGACCACGGTCACGGCCTCGTGGATGGACGCGGCCACGTAGTCGATGTTCTTGGTGGTCAAGCCGCACATGTTGATGCGCCCGCTGGCCATTAGGTAGACGTGTTTCTCCTTCTCCAAATACTCCACTTGCTTGGCTGCGGAGAAAAGAGGCAGAATTGGACTTAGCTCCTCGCTGGCGGCTGCTTGGACTCGTCACGGGCTGCGGCTGCGTCCGCTCTGCGCTCACGGTTGAGGCCTGTGAAGCTGAACATGCCGATCTGCTGTGTGATGTGGTCCCACGTCCCCGGGGTCCTCAGGGCGTGAAGCTTGGCCTTCAGCTGAGCCCGCATCAGCAGAACCCTGTCGGCCATGGTCTTCACGTTGTCCTTCCTGCAGGCAAAATCACCGCATGGGTCACGAGCATCGCACCCGGGGCACCGCCGCGACCCGTGCTGACCATTCGTCGAAGAGCTGAGGCGAGTTGAGCGTGAGGGCCACGACGCGGGCTCCCTGGGACGGCGGGTTGGACCAGGTGACCCTGGCGATCTTCTCCATCTGCGACATCAGGCGCCTCAGGCTGTCGGCGTCGCGGGCCACGACGGTCAGGTTGCCGACCCGCTCGTCTGAGGAGACAAACGGCACAAGAGGCTGGAAGGGAGGCGGCGGCTCCAGAGCGCCCCCCTGTGGAGGAGCTGCGACCTGCAAACGGCGCCGCCGGAGCCGCTCACTGTAAAGGCCGAAGTTCTTGGAGAACGACTGGGCGCAGAACACCTCGAAGCCGGCGGAGACAAAATGGCGGACGGCCCAGGCGTCCCTCTCCAGGTTCCCCGAGGCGAAACCCTGGTACGCCGAGTCGAAGAACGCGAACAGCTGCCTCCTCTGGAAAACATCAGGCCATTAGGCAGCGAAGCGGCGGCGCGGCGGCCGACTGGCGGCTCAGACACACACTGCACCATCATGACTCTGGCGATCTGCCTCCACTGCTCCTGGGTGGGGTCGATGCCGGTGGGGTTGTGGGCGCAGGCGTGCAGGACAAAGATGGAGCGCTCGGGGCAGCTCTGTGAGAAAACACACACACACGGGCCCCGTTTGTGTGAAGTCCTTCTGAGAACAACCCACGGCTGCATTAAAGCCTGCTGCACGACGCTCACCTCCAGGTCGCCAAGGAAACCCGACATATCAAGGCCCCGCTTCGCCGCATCCCAGTACCTGTATGAGCGCACGTCCTCAAACCCAGCACTGGCGAACACAGCATTGTGATTTTCTGAAACAAACAGTAGGGGAAATTTAATGAATAAAACCCAGACTGTGTTCTGGATGTGTGCATACTGTACTGCAGGTGTACTTCACCCCAGGTAGGTGCAGATACGTATACGGGAGTTTTGGTGTTGTTGTTTCCATTGTAGTAACGACGGAGAAACTCCGCCCCAATCTTCAAGGCACCAGTACCACCCAGACACTGAACCGCCCCCACCTGGCAGTGACACACACACACACACACACACACACACACACACACACACACACACACACACACACACACACACACACACACAGTCGGCTGAAACCTATTATTAAGTTTCTTGACGCTCCTGTGTCCAGTCACAAACCCTGCTCTCCATGATGGCGGGACTCTTGTCTCCCAGCACGAGCCTGGAGGACGCGGCTCTGAACTCGGGCAGGCCGAGGATGGGCAGGTACTCGTGGTTTAACCGGTCGTCGTGCACGATGACCTTCTCCACCTTTTTCACCACAGGCAGGACCCACGGCTGGCCGTCATCCGTCCGGTAGGCTGCAAGAAGCAGGGGGAGGAGGAGAATGAAGAACGTGGCACATTTGGGGCACTGGTTGGTGACTTTTCACAGCACAGGCGTCAGACACTGTGTGGCCTCTATTTCCCAGGTGCCCAGTGGCTGAGCACCATCTGGAGCACTGACACTGGCAGTGGAGATTATGAGGCCCTGGCAGTCACACTGTCTGGGCTAAGCGCTGTGTCTCTCCCTGTTACTTCCTAATGTAAGCAGCGGGGATTACTACGATTAATAAGATTAACACCAAAGGAACGTGCAATGCGCTTGTTTCTCCGTTTGGGAGAGAAGCAGGAGAGCCTCGCGTTTACAGGACTCCAAAAATATGGAGCAACCACAACAATTGTTCTAGTTGTGCGCTGCATATGCAGACTCTGATGAACCAATACACGTATGTAGATTGGAATAAAATATTAAATTTAATAATGTAACTGTAAGCGGCCAATCAGGTGGGACTCACCTCCCACGCCGAGGTTCACCTTGGTGGGAAACGGGTCGTTGTTGAAGTCCTGCGTTAACTGGAACACGGCCACAGGAGCGGACAGCGGAACGTCACAAAACACCGACATGCTTTGTCTAGTTTTACTGGAAACGGAGGTGACAAAACGCAACGAGGAGCAGACACATCTGACGAACGAACGAGGACTTTGACTTGGATTTGGGCATTGGAAAGTGGGCTCGAGGCGCTTTTGCCAATAGAAACCGCGAGGCACCCGCCGAACCAATCGCAGCGCTGATCCGCCGCAGGTCAACGTTCAGAGAAAACGCACGTCGGCCAATTAACGCCTCTGGACGCGCGTCGAGCCCCAAAGTGGGTGGTGCGCAGGAGTTCGCTGCAATAACGCGTTTGACCAGAAGGTGGCGCCATAACCCCGTCGATGGCGCGTGAGGAACGTAAATCTAAAAATATCTACGGTGTAAACCTGCTGCTCTCCCATCACGTCTGCCTGCA
This sequence comes from Betta splendens, assembly GCF_900634795.4. Classification (NCBI taxonomy): domain Eukaryota; kingdom Metazoa; phylum Chordata; class Actinopteri; order Anabantiformes; family Osphronemidae; genus Betta; species Betta splendens. The sequence goes on from NC_040895.2 coordinate 11,292,310, forward strand.
GTCGCCGAAGGTGCTGGTGAACGAAGGCTCGGACTGTTCTTTGGTTGGAAAACTGCGTCAGCTACACTGGAACTGTGAGTCAGTGTAAAAAGAAGGAGCCACGACAAATCTCAGCTTGGTTCAGTTTAACTCAGCCATGATATAATACATCAGGAATGTTAGGGGTTTCAGTAGTAGAAAGTAGTTTTAATGAGTGTTTTCACCCAGTGCTGTACGTCGTGAAAATATATGCCAAATAAATGTATGTGTAATTAATAGTTATATAAATATCTGTATAGTTATTGTTTTTCTTCTCTATACTGCATGTAAAATAAAGTTACTTAACAGATTAGGATTTACTGTAGGATGATTTATGTACAAACATACATATACATAAACATAAACGTATTTACAATAAAAAGTTTCATAGAGAGATAAAAAAATATGAATCATAAATCTGAATGTTATTAAACATTGACTTTCAGGTGGGATCAGATTATTGAATAGTTGAATAGATAACCTGCTATCAGGCAGATGCAACATGTATCCAAACTAGAAATTAATCACATAGTTCAATACTTCCCAACCCCGATAATATTTTTATGTTTATGATTTAAAAAGTTTCATGTTGGAAGAATTATTGTTTTTGTTTAATTGAGCATTTCTGTCTAGATGATGTGTGTATTTTAAACTTTATTTAAAAAAAAAACATTTGTATATATATATATATATATACACAAATTCTGAAGTTTCATTTAGGAATGAATATATTATCATTCCATTAATTAGTGTTATCATCCACTGCTCACTTCTGTCACCAGAGTGGTAGCACTTATCACAGAACACTGAGCTATTTATCTTTGCAGATGTCTGGACCTTTCCCGGACCGGGACCCACCCTCCACTCATCTCTGCACTCTGACAGTAGATGTTTTCATTCTTTCCAACCAGGTGAGGGTGTCTCGTATGTTAGCTATCACTGTCAGCCCTGCAATTATGGGATTTGAGCTCCCAGAACAAGGCTTGGGGGCCAGGACGGGGGTTCGGTGTGTACACACACGTGGCCCCGGGGCCGCAGCCTGGACTGTGGTGCTGTCTTTGAGTCAGAGCAGGGAGTGACAGGAGTTCCCTCGGGCAAGGCAGCGCTCGCAGGGAGAGCATGTAGCGCGCAGATCAATGGGTTTAGTCAGCTGAACGTTCGCAGGCACTTTCTCTGCCTCCACGCTGGGACGTGGAACATTTATTTTGGCGTCTGGCAGCGCAATGCAAATATGACAAAAGGACTAGTGCCAACAGGACCTGTGCTGCGGCCGTGTTTTCATTCTGCGCGCAGGCCGTGCTGCTGCTGCTACGACGCTGACGCTACAGCACACAAAGGCACGAGACACATTCCAGCTGTGGTATCACTGAAACGCAAACAGCAGCGTGTGCGCACACACACAGCGCATTCCTGGAGGAGGGGGGGGGGGTCAACTCTGCTCACATGTTGCTCCGGGTCAGAGAGCTGTGGTGAGTGACCACCTTTCTAGCTTCCCGCCTTGTTTGTTTTCCAAAGACAGTGTCATCAATTCTCTAACACGAGAGCAGACACAGCAACAACAGAGGGCACGGGACCTCCCCACTGTTCCCAGTAAGGCCCAGTGACGGATGGAGCGCGCACGCAAAAACACACACCAGTGCAACATGCGTTTCACTGCATTCCAACATGCTGGTCTGCACGGCTCGAATTGATATCAGGACATGAAATCTCTGATATCATGACTATGACTAAGAATGTGCACACCTGAAGAATTACAGAGTACAGATAACATCTCTGTGACAGAACATGTTCAGCTTAGTGAATTCCAATTGAAAACATTTTCAATATAAAATCCCTTAAAATCTAAAAATAAAACCCTAAAAATCCTGCTTGGGATTCATCTAGCTAAACTAAGCTAAGCTAAGCTAAGGTAAACTAAACTTAACTAAGTTAAGTTAAGTTAAGTTAAGTTAAGTTAAGTTAAGTTAAGTTAAGTTAAGCTAAGCTAAGCTAAGCTAAGCTAAGCTAAGCTAAACTAAACTAAGTTAAGCTAAACTAAGCTAAGCCAAGATATAATAAACTAAGCTAAGCTAAATTAAGCTAAACTAAGGTAAGCTAAGCTAAAGTAAGCTAAACTAAGGTAAGCTAAGATAAGCTAAGCTAAACTAAACTAAACTAAACTAAACTAAACTAAACTAAACTAAGTTAAGTTAAGCTAAGCTAAGCTAAGCTAAGCTAAGCTAAGCTAAGATAAGCTAAGCTAAGCTAACCTAAGCTAAGCTAAACTAAGCTAAGCTAAGCTAAGCTAAACTAAACTAAGCTAAACTATACTAAGCTAAGCTAAATTAAGCTAAAGTAAGGTAAGCTAAGCTAAGATAAGCTAAGCTAAGATAACTGTAGCTTGTTTTAATTGTACAGACTATTGTACAGATAGAGGAAGTGAATCGGCATATTTCTAACAATTTTAAAGAATTCCTTAGTTGCCACTAAGGACCCGCAGGGGGCTGGATTAAGCGGCTTGGAAAATAGATGGATGGATATTTGTTGATTTGACTCTGATCGATCACACTTCTGAAAACGGCAGCTAGCGCGCTTGTTGTGGCCTTTACCCCACGAGGCTGGGTGGAACCTCCGAGCCAAGGTCTGCAGCGGCCTGTTCTAATTGATTAATGTTGTCTTTTGGCCAAATCAGGTTTGCCAGACCTCAACTTCATACAAATATGTATGCAAAGGAACAAAGACGGGAAGTAGAAGACTCGCGTCTGAATTTTTACACCAATCGTGATTGTTTGTTTATTTTTTGTCAGCAATTAGAATTCTGATTATGTCAATGATGATCTGTAAAGATTGTTTGAACCAGTGTGTGTTTTCTCATTGCATCCAGTCTGGACCTGTTTAACAACACAAATTTGTTGCATGTGACATGATTCATTAGCTTTGCTCAGTGAACCATTGCTTTGAATGTTATGATCATAGAGACAGTGTCAAGTTTAGTTTACGTATAATTACCTTTTGAATCTTTTATTTTAAAGCAACACTGTCTTTCCCAGGAGAGAGATTATTTCCTGAGCATATTGGACAAAGGCTAGGAGGGTTTTAACTCTGCTCACATGTTGCTCTGGGTTCCGGGTAGCATCCCGCCTTGTTTGTTTTCCAAAGATAGTGTCATCAATTCTCTAACACGAGAGCAGACACAGCAACAACAGAGGGCACGGGACCTCCCCACTGTTCCCAGTAAGGCCCAGTGATGGATGGAGCGTACACGCAGAAACACACACCAGTGCGTCTAACTGCATTCCAACAGCTGGTCTGCACGGCTCGAATTGATATCAGCATATGAAATCTCTGATCTCATGACTATGACTTAGAATGTGCACACCTGAAGAGTTAGTATGAGTACGAATAACATCTCTGTGACAGAAGATGTCCAGCTTAGTAAATTCCAATTAAAAACATTTTTAATATGAAATCCCTTATCAGATATATTTTCATTTCTGGACATTTATAGCCAGCACCCGCTTGGGACTCATCTAGTTAAACTAAGCAAAGCTAAGCTAAACTAAACTAAACTAAACTAAACTAAACTAAACTAAACTAAACTAAACTAAGCTAAGATAAGATAAACTAAGATAAGCTAAGCTAAGCTAAGCTAAGCTAAGCTAAGCTAAGCTAAGCCAAGCTAAGCCAAGCTAAGCTAAGCTAAGCTAAGCTAAGCTAAGATAAGCTAAACTAAGCTAAGCTAAGATAAACTAAGCTAAGATATACTAAACTAAACCAGACTATGCTAAGATAAGATAAAATTAAGATAAAATAAGATAAGATAAGATAAGAGAGGCTGAGCTAAACTAAACTAAACTAAGTTAAGTTAAGTTAAGTTAAGTTAAGTTAAGTTAAGTTAAGTTAAGTTAAGTTAAGTTAAGTTAAACTAAGATAAAATAAGCTAAGCTACGGTAAGATAAGCTAAGCTAAGCTAAGCTAAATTACGCTAAACTTAGGTAAGCTACGCTAAGATAAGCTAAACTAAACTAAGCTAAGCTAAGATAAGAAAACTGTAGCCTATATTTATTGTACAGAATGGTCGAGGAAGTGAATCAGCATATTTCTAACAATGTTAAAGAATTCCTTAATTGTGTGCAGCATCTGTGAACCTGGTTTTAAAACTGCTTACAAAGTGAAAGAAAAAACAAAGCTACTGCCTGCCACATTTTTATTATTAGAAACGATTACACTTCACATATTTGATGATTTGACTCCGATCAATCACACTTCTGGAGACGGCAGCTAGCGCGCTTGTCATGGCCTTTACCCCGCGAGGCTGGGTGGAACCTCCGAGCCAAGGTCTGCAGCGGCCTGTTCTAATTGATTAATGTTGTCTTTTGGCCAAATCAGGCTCACCAGACCTCAACTTCATACAAATATGCATGCAAAGGAACAAAGACGGGAAGTAGAAGACTCACGTCTGAATTTTTACGCCGATCGTGATTGTTTGTTTATTTATTTTTTGTCAGCAATTAGAAATCTGATTATGTCAACGATGATCTGTAAAGATTGTTTGAACCAGTGTGTTTTCTCATTGCATCCAGTCTGGACTGAACCCATTTAACAACACAAATTTGTTGCAAGTGACATGATTGATTAGCTTTGCTCAGTGAACCATTGCTTTGAATGTTATAATCACAGCAGCTTCTCAGTGGCAAGTTTAGTTCACGTACAATAACCTTTTGAAGCTTTTATTTTACAGCAACACTGTCTTTCCCAGGAGAGAGATTATTTCCTGAGCATATTGGACAAAGTCGCTCCAGCAGCAAGGCTGAACTCCAGTCAACCTTTTGATATTTCTGATATTTCTGAATCGGCCCCAGCCAAGTAGGGCAGAACATGCACTCATTGAGAAGGGACACTGTGGCCCTAAACTTCCTGCTTAGTTAAGGCCCGCCTCCCTACAGAGTCGTTATCTCCAAGGCCTGAGAGCGGAGGGGACAAGCGTATTTAGGTTGCATGTTTCCTCCCAAACTAGATTCCCAACACCGTAGATCATAGACATTACAGACCTTACATCCCCTGTTAGCGCTCATATATACAAACGCACACCTGTTTGGGCATGGCCGTCTGCGAGAGAATTACAGCAGGCTAATTTATGAGGCCCAAGGGAGGGCAAAGGGTAGGAGACCCAGACTGGCCTGACCTCACTTCCTCCTCATGGTCCAAGTCCGACTGTAGATACGCAGCGAGGCCCTTGCTTTCCACATCACCCTCTCACGCTCGTACTTATAATTAGGGCATCTTTTTCCTAACCTGGCGAAAACAATGAGCCCAGAGGGATGGCTGCGGCCCGCAGCTTGGCTTCCACAGGCTTCCATTGTGGGCTATTTGGCACTTTCAGAGTCCAAGATAAGTAGGTGAGAGAAAGGTTTTGGTAAAAGTGTGGCCCCGGGTTCGCCTCTGGCCTCCTCATTTCCCTTCAGTGAGAAGGCGCTGTCATCCGTCACTCGGGCTCAGGCAGGGGTACAATAGCATGGTCTGGGTCCTGGCTACTGACACCTTCACGTGGCCTGCTGATAAGACTCAACTTCCCGGATCAAATAAAGGGAGCCATTTCTGTCCCACAACAGTTGGTCTTATGCCATTTATACTGATGGCCATGGAATCAGAGGGAACAGGAAATTATGATGTGCTGCATGAGGCAACTGGACTCCTCTTGAAATGTGCCTTCTCTATAATTCTATAATTCATTTTTTTTTGGGGGGGGGGGGTGCAAGATGCAAGATGTCGTGGAAAATTTAAATACCGGTTGAATTGGCAGTCACCACGCACATGCAGCAGGCCTGTACAAACCCCCACCCACGGTGCACACTGGAGGTGTTGATGTTTTCTTTACGCAGACTTTACTACTGCGGTAAAACCGTCAGATACCGATCGCCTCTCAGCTTCTCAGCAAGCGAAGGCCACAGGGGAGCGATAATTGCAGCCATTACCCGAAGCGTCAGGCCGTGTTTCATTCATTTCAGGGATCTGCTGTCTTTATTCAAGTATCTGCATCTGCAAGTGGACTGGTTTGCTGCGCCTGCAAGTACTGATATGACTGAACACCTGCCGCCGCGCGCAGAAGACACTGCTTCAACAGAAACGGACCAACAAGAAGAAACATGTTCCGCGCTGCCTGGAGAGCTAACAACTTTAAAGAACACAAGAAACTCAATTGAGTGGAATGATTGAAATGGGACAACTGTAGTTTTTTTTTATTGAGCCATTTCTCCGGTTCTGGTTCGGTCCGTGCTCGCCGCGCCGGCCCTTTGTCGTGCGCCTGACCCCAGGAGGCGACGGGGATGATGGATTCATTCACCGCGGCAGCTTCTTGACACTAACTGTGAGTCTGGGTTTTGTTACAGCCAGGAAACAGACTCTTCCGCTCCGTAAACACTCCCCTCCGCTCGTGGCACGAGAAGGTGATGGTCAGCTGGCGGTCCGTGCGTGTTTATGCGGTAACCCGCGCCTCCTGTCCAAAAGCCGACCGACATAAACTGGGAGTGAATTTCCAGTTAGTGGTTCTTAGTTTTGCTGTTCAGTTTGAGGCCGCCCCATAACGTGGAAAGTAAAAATCTGACTCGCCACGTATATTATTTTCTTTTTTGTTTATTGTTGAATCGTTACCAATAAAACTGCGTAAAGCTTTATATGATATGATGAGCTTTATATTGTTTTGGAGCATTTATCCATCATAAACCTAACCAAACCTTTGAAAAATTACCCTTAACACAAAAATGATCGTTTATTGTGCTATTTCTTGCACATCTGAAACTAAACTAACGCCTCGTGTTCACAAACATTGCTCCCATCCTTGTTCTCCCACCACTCATACGGGGAGGACGCTCTTTACGCCGTGTTGACGGGGAGCGGGTGATGTGATGGCGGCCAGTCGTCCTTTTCGTTACGCACGGTTCAGAAGTACCGGGCCTTCACAGCAGCCGCCTTTACGACCCACAAGCAGAACCAGGGATCCGCTTTTCAGGACACGGCTAAAATTATATAATGGCTCCACTCATCTTTATTAGTAGAGTTTAATCATTATTATTAGTAGTAGAAATGTGGAAAACGTCTTACATTTTGTTTTATCTGAGAAGGAAACAAGTAACTTCATTTTAATTCTTCATCTCTTCTTTTTTGCCATTTTTTCTCAATCCTCACAAATTATCTTATCAGTGGAATGCTAAGGCAGGAAACGCAGATATGCCTAATCTTAATGGGAGAAGCTGTGACTTCTCTGAGCCATTTAATTGCTTTCAATTTTTTTTTAAACGTATTCAACTAACGAAGTGACTCGGTTTTGTAGCTTAAACCTTTAATTGAGCTGTAACATCGTTTTACTGCTTTGACATTTTAACCGTCAGGCCTGAACGTCTTTCTTGACGCGCAGCCAAAAAGAGAGAGAGAGAGAGAGAGAGAGAGAGAGAGAGATACTGACTCTATCGATCCCTCCCACGCTCCAGGACGTCACTGCGTGGAAGAGGACTGCAGCGTGGCTGACCCGAACCCTTTCTGAATCCAGCCATCCAAACAGGCTCGACCTGTCTCTCTCAGACCTCCAGCCAGAGGAGGGATGTCACAGCTGAAAGAAAGCCAGTCGTCCTCGGTCTGCATGAAAAACACGCAACGGAGGAGCATTCGTCACTTTTACGCGCGAGGTATTTACGTCTTTTACGCCCCACGCGGAAACAAATTGGTCCAGGTTTGAGAGCGCTGCCAATAATTCGTTACCTGTCACCGCTCCGCTGAGGGTACGGTAATTATGCTTCCCAGCCCGGTCATCACTTCTTCCACCACGCCTTTTTCTGTGAAGGACATTCTGAGGGTAGAGTTGCAGCAGCAATCTCAGCAGCACCAGCTTCCGTTCATGTCGTGCTTCGGCGCGCTGTCGCACGCGGCCGCCTTCCCGGACAAGCCGCCGCGCTCCCCCTCGCCCCCATCCTGCATGCTGGCCGGCAGGGACAGTTCGAGTCCCGTAAGCTCCGGCCTCTCGGAGGGCGAGGAGAGGATGTCGTACCTGAGCTCCATGACAGTAACGGAGCGGCTGGCGGAGTCCGGGCTGCCGGTGGACGTGTTCAGCGCCGCGGTGCCGAACCACGCCGAAGACCCCGGACTAGAAACCGAGCACGAGGACCCAGAGAGCAGTAAGTTCACGATAAATGGCAGCGATTCTGGACGATAGATAATGGTGATAATTAAAAGCACAAACATTAGACAACGAGAACCATTACTGCGAAATTACAAGACACGTATTTTGATCTGTGTTGTTCAGGCTTTACCTCAAGACTAGTTTTAGGAACAGATTTAAATAATCACATCTATGTTTAAACATTGAATCATGCTCTTTTAAATTTGAGTTATAAATTAAATAATTTCCTAGGATCCGCCCAGTAAGCGCTTAAAATCAAGTAGGCCTGCTGCTCTGTTGTGTTATTATTATATCCCAGGAATGCAGTTACTTAAAATGAGCTTTGTAGGTGTTTAGAGTTTGTTTCTAACTGGTTTATGTGGGCGGATCAACCTCCCGTTAAAACTCAATGCAAATACGCAAAAGCGACAGACTTTTCATTACAGATTAAAGTCTGAGTGAGCATTAATAAAAAGACGTCACCATTTTACGTATTTATCATCAGCCTTATTTTGTTTATTGACAAATACTTTGGGATTTATTTGGATATAGTCTTTCATTTACGTCCTATGCGGGAAATTAAGGGAAATATTTCCAAAGCATTACATTTAAAATAATATTATATATATATATTATTATATTATGAAATAAGACCAAAGGTAAATGATATACGTGATATATATTTTGAGTTTAAATAGTTTAAATAATTTGGGATGATCAGAAATTAAATGTATTGTTCTTGCAGTATTAACCCGTTTGGTTTTCTGCTCTCCTCAACGCAGAGAGCTGCCGTGTGCTGCAGGGCGACTGCGAAGACCCAGACTCGGACAAACCTGCCAACAAGCAGCAGCGGACCAGGAGGAAACCCCGCGTCCTCTTCTCGCAGGCCCAGGTGTTCGAGCTGGAGCGGCGCTTCAAACAGCAGCGCTACCTGTCCGCCCCGGAGAGGGAGCACCTGGCCAGCTCCCTCAAGCTCACCTCCACGCAGGTCAAAATCTGGTTCCAGAACAGGAGATACAAATGCAAAAGGCAGCGGCAGGACAAGACTCTGGAGATGGCGGGACACCACCACCACCACCAGCAGCAGCAGCCGCCTCCCAGACGGGTGGCGGTGCCGGTTCTGGTCAGGGACGGGAGGCCTTGTCTGACTGGATCCCAGAGCTACAGTGCTCCCTACACAGTCGGAGCACCGAACCCCTACAGCTACAACGGCTACCCATCGTACAGCTACAACGGCTCCGTGTACACCAACACGTACTCCTGTACTTATTCCAGCTTGTCCGCGCTGCCTCCCAGTAACAGCAGCGCCAACGCGTTCATGAACGTGAATTTAGGGATCCTCGGCGCACAAACGCAGAGCCAGGCTCCCCAAGGATCGGTGGTCACGCCCTGCCAAGGAACTCTACAGGGCATCCGGGCATGGTAACGCAGCCACGGGGGTTCTCCTTGAAGGACTCGGTGAACTTAAACATTTCAATCAGCAACTGGACGAGACGGGCGCCGTTCAAACCTGTGCGCAACAACAAACACTGCGCAACTGGCGTTTCCAGCCGAGCTTGGAGCACGAGGAACCCTATGACGTTGACCCGGTCCATCACCTTATATACGTACAGTGTTTGTCCCTGAGCTGCGGTGTTTAACCCGCCGTTGGACGGTCGATCATTGCGCTGAAAGTAGGCAATGCGCAAAGACTGTGCGTAAAGTGGTTTCAAAGTGTTTGTAAATTTTGAATGTTCAGAATAATAAAAGGAGATTGTAAGGACATTTTCAAACAAACATACAAATTCGTTCTTTCATAATGTATAGACCCAAAATAGACCAACAACGGATTTATAATAAAACCTAGCTCAATAAAGTGATCACATATATAATGCGCTTTTACAGTTTAGTGGCATTTAAAGTGGACCGTGAGCGGATGTCTCCTGTTTTACGCACAAATAACACGAACATACGGTGAAAAATATGGCCGATGACGACATTAAGTAAGCGATAGAACAAATGCAACAGACGTGGCTGTATTCTACTGCTTTTGTTTGTGCGTATCTTATAAATACTACGGTCGTGGCCAAAGGTTTTGAGAATGACACACATATTAGTTTTCACAGAGTTTGTTGCTAAACTGCCTTTAGAACTTTGTTTCAGTTGTTTCTGTGATGTACTGAAATATAACGTTCTGGAATATATGCAAATTGCAGGTATAGAAACTTAAGCAGCAACTTAACTAATTTCCAATATTTATGTAATTCTCAAAACGTTTGGCCGCGACTGTGCACATGTTGCCAATACAATAAATACAAATACGATACAATGCTGCCTACATTTATGCAAAATGCACGATCTATTTGTTGTTTTTTGTGTGTCAGTGTGAGATCAGGTCATATTACACATAACTGTATTTTATCATGAACGCTGATAAACTGATACTGTCTGAGTTTTCCCTCAAGTAAATTCAATATGCGTATTTTCTCATCTGTTAATCGTTTCTGAAGCCAAGCATGGATTTTTTTTCTCCGTGTGAACGCTTGTGGTAGAGTTTTTTTCGGAGACGAGAACCAGAAACAGTGAGAATTTAGAGGCGAGCTGAAGTCCGGTCAGGATTCACATGGACATTAACCAGACAGCCAGCATCCTCGGGAACCACCGAGCGAATAAACTCACAGAGATGATAAATGCTGTTGGGAAAAAATAGACTCATATCAGCTGGAGTCTAAAATATACTATTCTAAGAACATATTATATTATATTATATTATATTATATTATATTATATTATATTATATTATATTATATTATATTATATTATATTATATTATATTATATTATATTATATTATATTATATTATATTCAGGTAACAATAATAATAATAATAATGATCATTAAGACTATTTTACGATTCTATTCCTATCTATTCCATTCTCTTCTATTGGGCTCATTTGTTTCTCTTTACTATTTACACTTTCTCATCTTGAGAACACAACAAAACCTGATTACATCCTAATAAAAATCAATTGACTGTTACAAATGATTAAACCACCCTCGTTTGCATGTCCGCTGGTTGGAGATGGACCTAAACACCTTCACCTCCCAGGCATGGTCGAGCAGGCATTAATGGAGATGAATGGCAACGTAAACAAAGTGTTTGTCTCCTCTGATGGCCTCCCTGGCCACTTCCTCTGGCTACTGCACTGCCGGTAGGACATACCTGGTGTCAGCGCTAAGTGCTGCAGAGTCACTAGTGTAAATAGAGCTGGCGACAGGACGGCGAAGCCCGAGGACGCGACCAGACCACGGTTGCCTTGTCAGGCGCTGCGATCGCTATCTTGCGCTTCCAAAGATAGCAGCCGGCTCATCGCAGCGCGAGGCGTGGAGTTTCCCAAAACAAACTCTCCAATGGAAACCACTCAGAGAGCTCACAAAAGACGCAGGGCCCAAATATAGAGAAGAAAATGTGCTGGACTAAAGCCTCTTCCATTACGACTGCCGTCCATCCGTCAACGTGGCATGAGATGGAAACGTGGACGAAAAAAGTTAAGGTTAGAACAAATGTATTCAATTTGAAAACCGCAGTATGTAATATTCTCAGGAGAGACGGTTTGCATGCTGCGCAGACTGCAAACAATAGAATAAAAGTCTTTGTGGTTCGTATGAATAAATTGGCTTGTCATGTGAAATCAAAAGATTTACACGTACTGCGTAAAAGGCACGTTAGGTCTGAGTCATGTTTCATGTCGTTTCTATTTGTAAATGCTAAACAGGAAACAATTCGACCAAGAATATTCTTAACTACAATAAAACAGCAGCAACATTCTATTAACGAGTGGTTGAGCTAATTTAGAACTTGTAATTATGATGATAAACAGCGCACAGTTAAATGTGCTACAACGTCCGTGTTTCCCGTGCAGACACGTCTGACACCCTGCTGCTCCGCAAACAGACGCCTCTGTTTAGTGCGGAGGAAAACACAACAGCACGAAGGGGGCGATCACCGCATCACGTCTCCTCATTGAAGGATGGCTCTGCGGTGTGTGTGTGTGTGTGTGTGTGTGTGTGTGTGTGTGTGTGTGTGTGTGTGTGTGTGTGTGTGTGTGTGTCGGGCTGCTTTCTACGCGTCTGGAAACCAACCACTTTTCCCCACAGGGCGGCGCTACGCGCCCGTCAGAGCAAACGGACCAGAATCACTACAGAGGTTAACGCGTGGGGTTTGACACCAAACGGCGTGGCTTTAAAGGCGTCACCGCATTCTAGTTAGGAAACCCACAAGTGTATGTATGCGCAAATTCTGTCACTTTGCAATGAGAAATAGCGTCATTCTGAATTACAATTATAATTATAATATAGAAGCTAGAATCACAGTAATAATTATTTTGGAAAAGTTTTTATAAAACATATTGGCCTTAGGCTGCAGCCAGTTGCGTTTTAGGATGTTTAGAACATTTCACGCGTCATTTCTTCAATATAATTTTTAACTTTTGAAAATTGAAAACAGTGTGTCCGCACAAGTGTACGCACAGTCTGCACTAGACGTCCCGATTCGTTGCACTTTGATTTGCTGACAATATTTTCCTCATGTCCGGACACGAAGAGACCGACACGCGTAGGTGCTGTAGACAGAGCTGTTAACCGTTTGTAGCCTTCGCTCGTTCCAACACAAGGTTAACACTGAAAACTCACGTTACCCACAGGTGACGCGTCTCTCGAGCAAAATCGGCGCATCTGGGTCTTGGCGCAGAGCGCGCGCAGCTGGGCGGTGCGGGGGAGGGACCCGGCAGAGGCAGCAGCCTATCAAAGATGAACGGGAGCTGCTCAGGATGTTGTAATAGTCTTGACGGTACCTTGCGTAGGCTGTTCATTAGCAGCACGGACTTACTTCACCTCAATTAAATTAGAGCAATTAAACCCGAAGAACCAGAAGACGTTTGCTTTCTGTGGCGGATCTCTTGATGCCTCCTCACAAAGTGCCCGCGAGCGCGAGCGAAGACTTTGACTCGTGTTTTTTTTAACCATGACGTTAAGTTTCTCGCCGTTCTCCATCAACGACATTCTCACCGGACGCGGCAGGAAGAGCAGGACCAGGAGAACAGAGGAGCTCCGGAACCGCACCGGCTGCGATGGGACGAGAATCCACCAAGTGGACGCGGAGGTGGAGGAGGAGGAGGAGGAGGAGGAGCGCATCCATCCGCTGAGACTTTCTCCTGATGTCAAGTTGTCTGCGGGGAAGCTCCGGCGTGATGTCCACAGAGAGGAGGCCGGAAAAGAAGAGGACGGAGACGGTGAGGCGTTCACTTTCGCTTGGAAACAATAATTATTTTTGTAAAATACCCGCGTCTCAATGTGCGCAAACCAGCATAAAAAGCTGAAATTGTGTAAAAGTTATGGAATTGATATGGATCCAGCTTCTGTCTGTGTTTTAAATCGCGCCAGATGTTGAATTTTCTTTGGATGTACTTCTTTTTATAATATAAATAAAATGCTTGGTTCTGCACATGAAATGGTGTGAAATCTACTTATTTTTTCGTTTCTTCTTCTTCGTTGCAGATCATCTTCCTCGCAGCGAGCGGGACAAACAGCAGAATAACGAGGCGGGGGGCGACGGGGGTGATGGAGCCCGGTGCAGCCAGGACGGGGACGCCGAACTGCAGTCCGGGCCCGGCGCAAAGAAGCGGTCCAGAGCGGCCTTCTCCCACGCGCAGGTCCACGAGCTGGAGCGCCGCTTCAGCGCGCAGCGGTACCTCTCCGGCCCGGAGCGGGCCGATCTGGCCGGAGCCCTGAAGCTCACAGAGACCCAGGTTAAAATCTGGTTCCAGAACCGGAGGTATAAAACCAAGCGACGGCAGATGACGGCGGAGCTGGCGGCGTGTAGTTCGCCAAAGAGGGTGGCGGTCAAAGTGCTGGTGAAGGACAATCAGATGCAGTGCTGCTATACGACCGGACTACACACGCCAGTAACTGTACCACTGTACCAGGCAGCCCAGTACCACCCGTATCTGCAGTACTACTACATGAACATGTGTGGAGGTTTGCCCTGAAACAGGATCAATGGCCTCAAAGCGTCACCGAAGCACGAGATGTCTTACAGCTGTTGTCACTTTCTGCTGCATCTCTGTAGCCTTTTAAAAACATTGCTCAATAACAATAACAGTTGTGGTTATTGTTTACTTGAAACTAGAAGTTTATTAGATTTTTTTGCTCCCCACATTAAAGTAGAACTTTACTACTACTCTCATCTAAGGTTTCAAAATGTCAATGTGTCTGATTATGAATTGAGATTTATTATTTTTATTATCAAGGGAAATTAAAGATAATGAGTGAAAAACATCTTCAGTAAAAAAAAAAGTTAAGTTGCTGCTATTCCAACTTGTTTGGTTAATTATGTTTTACTATAATATTTGACCTGTTTGCTTTTTCACACCTCTATCACATTCTCTAGCTTCAATATTACAAACTTGTGTCCTATGAAAAACAGTCCCCAAGATTCACAATAATTAAAGCTGAATTTAGACTTTTGTGTAATCTAAAAAGTCTTGTGCATTTTTGGAGGTAATGTCAAATTATTGAGTGAATATATCCACAAACACGCTTCAGTTCAGTCCAGAGCAGAAAGGAATTAATAGAAACCCAACCAGTGAAAGTAGTTTATCTATATTTGAGATGCTGACATTTTTAGGGGGGGTTTATTTTATTTCTGTGACCTCTTTAGTGATCATGAAAGTCATCTGCCAGAATGTGTTCTTCTGTGTATCTGGGCTGATTTCTCTGCTAAACAACAGATAAAGACCCGGACCCCGCGGCCGAGTAACGCACACCAAACGCAGACTGGAGCAAAATGATGTGACTGATTTTAGCACAACACGTTCTGCAGACTCGACCCGATAATATTTGGCGGGCGAACGCCGCTTGTTGTTTCACATAGGTGTGTGCTGCCCTGCGTAGGCCCGCTGTCTGCGCTGCATGAGTCAGAGACGGCAAATAGACCGTGGAGATGTTGCACCATCCGGCCGAGCCGCACAAGACAGCGCACATTAATCATGTCCCGCCGGAGAGACTGCGCCCTCATCCCCGAGCAACGCGCACAATGGACACACTTGGTCGGAAAATAAAAACATCATTTTTAAGCAGGTGAGGGGTTCCTTAACTGATTGCACTGGCAGTTTGTCATTAAGTGCCAGAATGGGTTTTAAATGGAGCCTGCAGAACACCAGCACTCGAACCTTGAGCCGTCCTATGAAATAAAACGTCTGATCCAGCCCAGAAACAGGCTTTGTTCTATGGGAAATTAAGGTAATGGGCCTCAGAATAAATACCTGTGTTTCCCCGGTTGCTTGGGCAGACACAGACACAGACACAGACACTCTGTGTCCCATGGTGGCACCAGCCCAAACCTCATTTGTCTCTCATGTGAAAGCACCACTTGAAGCTCCCAAGTGTTTGGCATTGTGCACTCCAGGTATGAATAACACATCTCCTCCACTAAGTCACCAGCGCACCATTAAATCTAATTATGTTTTATTTGCACAGGGTGGATTTCCCATTGAAGATTTAAATGACTTAGATGACGATTTGGCAATGTAAAAGTGCAGGAGCCGCTCTAAGGTATGAGCTCTGATTATTCCCATTGTGTCGGTGAAAAGCTGCTCTTGTAGACGCTCTCTACCGTGACAAGAGAAGGTTTTTGTGGTTCTGCGTACGTGATATTGTCCGAGCTCCACTGTTTGAACCCAAACAACATATTATCTACGTTAGTTATTATGAGTGGCTGCCACACCTTTTGCACAGAAAAGCTGTTTATGCACTTCATTCTCACTATGACAAACTTTTAAAAACTCATTTGAATTTGTATTCCCTTCATTTATGTCGCAGGCGATCTCAGCGCTCCCACATATTGTTGGGCAACATATAAAAAGCTTTGTGCAATTATCACGAACCCACTTTAAGGTCCCGGCTGTGTCTTTTCTTTATCTGACGTCTTTATCTAGAAGGCCACTAAGCCCCTCAGCATCACTGCAGCCCATGTATAAATATATGTTGAGTGATGTAAACATTCCGGGTTGTGCTTTATTGATGTGACTTTCGTGAACGGGTTCATGAGTTTGTACGGAGGCAGTTGTGCAGCAGAACATGTTTTTCTGCTTCCTGCCACAATCACCAGCACCAACCTCCAAAACAACGCAGCACAGCATGAATGGCAGATGCAAATAAGGTCATTAATAATGGGAACTGATCATTTCCTGTCGTCTTTCATGCGGCTGCCGGTTTCTCAGGCGGGAGGAATGCTTCGCGGGTGGAGCTCAGGTACAGAGAGCGTCGCAGGACTGGCAGTCCTCACTTAATCCACGCTTGGCTGCACTTTAAAGACAACCATCTATTGGTGGTGCATTCTCACAGGGCTGCTGAACGCTAATTACAGGTGCATTTCCGATACACCTATTGTTACAAGGTCCCTGTTGATTTAAACTATATCATCTTCACATAACAGCTTCTGGCACTGAGACCGGTAATATGAAAAGATTTAAAGGTCAAACACGAACACGTCTGGGAGAGGCTGCAATACAGGAAATCAGAAGTGGTTGCGACAGCGGCTGAATGTCTTGCTTTGGGATGAAGCTGGAGCAGTGCTGTGGGCTTTACTGCTGTTAATGCATCGGCCCTCAGCAGACACAGGGCAGGACTCAGGAAGGAGGGAGGTCATGGCTAATACCTCTGTTTAAAGACACGTGTCCTTCCCTTTGACCTGATCTCTCTCTCTCTTTCTCGCTCACTTCCACACACAGGCACGGATCTGCCCACACATACATATGTTCCTGCAAATAATCCGACCCAGAGGACCCTTCAGGCTTGTACCAGAAACTATTAGCAGATAGCATCAGTGTATGTGGGAATGTAAACATTTACAGTAAAGCTATAAGACGTCGTCTCGCTCAGGGAAAGACACATCCATCAAACATCAGCGCGTTCACGTCCACTGGCTCCACGAGGAATCACACAACGCACCTCGGTGCAAACGGTTTGCACCAAATCAAAAATACTGGTTCAGCAAAAACGGTTATGAAACCTGAGGCTGAGCAGGACACACATGGAAATTGTCCCGTGGTCCAAGGGCAAGTAAGGAAATGCAGGGATCCATCCCAGGTCTGTGTTTGCAGGAGCGGGAGCTGGGGTCACGACAAGGATTAAAAAGGATAGAAAGATGAGCCCACCCAGAGGAGAAGCAAGACTTTATCTGGGAGCGTCCATTAGCAAAGGCAGAGCTGAGAGTCAGGTTGAGGAAAAGCACAACGTTAAGAGAGGAGAACATGCGTGTCAGCAAGAAATGAAAAATAAAGCCAACAAATTCAAAATATAGACATCAAAACGAACAAAATGCAGAAAAGTGGAAACATCAACATGGGCACATTTGCAGAAATGGTGTGTGTGTGTGTGTGTGTGTGTGTGTGTGTGTGTGTGTGTGTGTGTGTGTGTGTGTGTGTGTGTGTGTGTGTGTGTGTGTGTGTGTGTTCAGTTTTGTCCGTAGATGGACAGGAAGACATACAAGCTGCTACAGTTCCTTCCTGACTCCTCTCCATGTCTCCCACACACGTGCTCAGACAGACACACACTCCTCCACAGCCGCTCGCAGGAATCCAAATGTTTTAATTAGCGGTGATAAACAGAGACAAGGGGAGCACTGAGCAGCTCCGACACTGTGAGACGTCTCTTATCAGACGGCCGATAAAGAAACTACTCAGGCCCCACTTACGGCCTCTCCAGGCTCCCTCCTCCTCCTTCACCTCCAGGGAAGGAGACGCTCATCACTGCTGTGTCCATGAGTCAAATAGAACTACTTCCACTGTTCGTTTCCTGACTTAAAGTCCAGACTGACTCTTTTTTTTTATTGTTCTTCACGTCTTCCGGTTTCCTTGCATCCTGTCCAAACCGCATCACTAACTGAGCAGCAGGAGGAAAACATTTCACAAGGCCGCGGAGCCAGAAGTGAGATGTCCCAACCTTGAACCAAGCTGAATATGCGGAGGTCTCACACAGACACACAGTTCTTACACTGAGAAATACAATGTCAATGGGACACATCCTCCCTGAGGACCGAGGAACTCATAACAGAGTTCACAACAACTGTACAATCTTCACAAGAAACAGTTATTTTGTAGAAAAGATGATAAAATATTTTTAAATATCAACACTGATGGAAATGAAAGGCTTGGCCATAAATCACCGCTGATAATACCTGTCACTGGCGTTATTCCAGCCAAGTGTGTAATAAAAACTTTTGAATTGAATGAATGCTTGCGGTGACTACGCAGAGGGCTCACGCTTTTCACCAGACCAGTTTGCGCCGACTGCAGCTCGGAGGCATAACAGCTAAGCTTATTTGACAGGAAGGGAAGACAGCTTTCCTTTCAAGATCAAGTTCAAAGGGCAGGAGGCCTGTTCCTTCCCCCGTGTCCCTGGCTGCACCTGTGTGAGCGCACACACACACACACACACACACACACACACACACACACACACACACACACACACACACACACACACACACACACGCACCCACACAGCAGGAATCTTGGCCGCTGACGGACAGCCTTGCTTTCGGGGCCCCGGACGCGGAGCGGACCCCGCGTCTGCAGCCGCTCTGTGGACGGGTCTGTGAGAAGCATCCTGTGACCTCGCCTGCCTCCCAGACGGACGGGGGGGCAGAGGGGAGAGAAAGTGGCGGACACCTGCAGTCACCCGTGACAATGCAGCAGCAGTTCACCGCACGCTGCCGATGCTTCACTCCCAAAGGCCCGGGGCCTGATAAGAGCGCCTGTGTGCGTATGTGCCTCTCGCTTTGATCACTCGGTGGCAGTTTTAAATCTGAGATCTCTCCCGAGGCAAGAAAATCATTTGAAATGTATTCCCCCGTTTACAGAGACAAAACCTCACTTGCCCTTTTCTCTTTTAACTTGTATTGGATTCTTCTCCACCATTTCATTCCACTATGACTTTGACTCCTCTACAACACGTTAGCCCCTCTCTCTCCCTTTCTCCCTATTCTGGCCCATTAGCAATGGCATCTTACTATAAACACTTGGCTTTATCAAGCAGCGTTCTATTCAGTGCAAGTCTTGCATGATAGTCTTTTATTCCACGAGAAGTGAGAAGGATCCTGTTTCCATCTCACACGCAATAAACACACACATCATTCTCCATATCGTCCTCTCAAAGGCTTCAAATTACATTGAAGTGCCAGTGACCACCACAGCTGTTTTCTAGGCCTCTCCCACTGATGAATCCGCTTGTATGATCATCTTGTCTCTTTGGTGCTGGTGGGAAGAATTTCTCCTCCCCAACTCACTCTCTCAAGTGATGACAGGAGCTGTATATCCCTCCACATCCCAACTTTCCACAGCACAGCACTGGCACAGTGGGATGTTAATCTTCCTGTTATAGTAGTTGATTGACCCTCATCTGGCATTCACATTTTTCTATGGTTCATAATTCGCTCACGTCAAAGATAATGATGATTAAACGCATCACGGGCTCAAGTGAGAAAAGAGCTCATTCATCTTAACAATGGGACATAGTAGGAACACACCAGCTGAACAAAACCTGTGGGAATAAGTAGAAAGTGACGCCAAAGTCAGATTAGTGTGGAGGCCGTTTGCCCCATAACCTAACTGTACCAGATGGGATGGATGGGACTGATGGAGACCCGGAGTAATGGCTAAGAGTGACTGACCCTCGTCTCCCAGCGAAAGCAAGAAGGATTCCAGGGACAGCTCCCCTGAAGATCACAACCCGTAGGTGTCTGAGTACGTCCAAACGACGAGGGCCGAGAGCCTGCAGTCGCACCTCATCCATTAGCTACTGGGAACCGCGGAATGAATCGGACATTACGGCATCATCGCGTCTCACTCTGTAATTCATGCTGAGTGCTTCAGTCATAATTTGGATTAAACGTGGAGAGAGCAGACAGCAGAACAGGGAACAGAAGAGACGTAAATCTGTTGGGAGGGAGCGAAGGTGAGAAACTTGTGTTGAAGACCCGAGTCCTTCAGACGTGCACATTCCTAAGCTGTGTGTGTGTGTGTGTGTGTGTGTGTTAAATACACGGTACCACAGGTGGGAGCTGTAAGGGGCTTTGACCAAAGACTCCAGTTTCCAAAACATGGCTTAACAACAATACCCAAGGGAGTGTATGCATGTATTCCTATGAGCCTGCGTGGGTCAGTGGGTTCATGAGGTGCTGTACTGTATTTAATGTCAAATCACAAGTCAGTATCACAACACCTGTGTTCTAGTTTTTAGTGATATTATGTTACAGTTATGTATGCCTGTATGTGTCTTTGGAGTAAAAACAGACCTGCAGAAGCAGGAAGGGTGCCACTAACAACATTAATGATGGCGGACGTCCAACATCACGCTCCGGTCAAACTGCACAGAGGAGCTGGCACGTTTCAGCGGATAGCAGACATTATTAATGCTACCGGGGCTCTAATTACACCGTCTTTATGGGATTAAACGCCTCACTAAGAGCCAAGCACAGACTGCATTCAATCACAGGAACAACTTCATCCATCACCATATGACCTTTGAACCAAAATTTACAGAGTGATCTTACCCTGACACCACTTGCCTCTACATATTACTCAGATTAGTTGGGCTTTGGATAAATATTGAGTAACGCGTGCTTACCCTCCTACTCTCTCTGTTCTTTATCTTACACAAACAGAGTGAAAATGAAATGAGCAAATGACCAGACTAAATAGTTTACTCCTGTCGTAGCGCTGAGACTGGGACCAGACAAGCCCGGTTACACTCCCACGCAGACAGACTAGCTGTCTTACAGGTCCTCCTCATTACTTATGCATGTGTAAAGGGTCATATATTAGTCATATATTCATGTACAACCTGTGTCACACAAGCTCCGTGACTGGAGACGGCCTCGCTCACACATGCTGTTTACATACAAGCAGAAACACAGAAACAGTGAGACAGACGGAGACGGTTCATTAACACTTCCTGTTTGAACAGGTGTCTGTGTGTGTGTCTGGATGAGTGTTTGTCCGATTCTGTGTGTATTCTGCATATGTGGAGGCTGGGGGACCTGTCACCACCTCACCACTCCTCACGGCGATCCATGAAAAGGCCTAACCTGCTTCTCTACCTAAAGGATGCCAGTGTTTGTCTTGAGTCTTTCACATTTTTTTCAGAAAGGACAACACGTGAACACTTTATCTCACATTATCAAGTGAGATTATCTACTTTTAAACTCACAAACATGACATAATTTACACAAAAGGTAACAAAAGAACACTTGGTGTGTATTGCATATTCAGCAGTATTTTAACTATATTAATTATTTGTATAATTGTACAATTTTGTTTGTTTGAATAATTAAAAATATTGTTTATGAAAAACTTTAATTCAGTATATTTCTCATAATCATCTGTCTATACTCACATCTCGCACTCTGATGATTTTTCTGCTGCACCTCTGACGCAGACATGACGACTAGCCCTTAAGGAAACCTGTAGAGGCTCTGACCTCCACATGCTGTGACAGACTCAAGTCAGGTGGATACACAGGGTTTTATTTTTCCAAACTATGCTGATTTGAACATTGGGTTTCATTCATACTATAACTTTAGGGCATTTATGTTAAGTGTGCTACTCTTTAGGCCATAAACTGAAATGGAAACCTTCAGCTTTCTAGCAGTGTGTTCACAGTTTGTGTCCATAGGTTTAAATAGTTTTTAGTCTTGAGGGTCAAAGTTTAAATCTGCACCTGCATTCAAGACTAAACAATTTTACCTGCCTCAGACTCAGACATACGTTTTTGGCACTGCAGATGTGGCTTAGGTCATTTGCATTGGCTGCTTTTTGTCAAGTACGCAAATACACAAACAAGCATAACAGCATTATGCAGAATCATTTTTATGTTCTGTAATTAACACATAGTGAGGAAAGAAACCAATGGAGTTCTCCCATCATTTAGGAGCAGTGAGATGCTCCTTCTGCTCAGCTTTTATTCTGGAAATGCAACTGAGTGTTGGAAACCATCAGACATCAACTAGGAGGATCGGCAGCCTCCTTTCAAGGTCTAATCAATGCGACACACTGAACTCTGTGACAATTTAGTGACTTCATGTTGGGCCCAGCAGACTGTGGACAACCTGCGCTGCTGAGCACAGAAACTGTGGACCTCATAAGCTAAAAACAGGCTAGTCACTGCAGCGGATGCAGGCACAAGGCATTAAGGGTGAGCGTTGGGTGGACTCGAGTTGAATAAATGCAAAAGTGGGAAAAAAAACTCATAAAATGGGGGGACTTCACAGCGATGCATGTCTTAGCAGTAATAAGAGATTTAAAGAAATCAAATTATAACAAATAAATGAAAAAAGTCTGAATTATAGCTACCAATATATTAATTAAATTACTGCCAAATTAACAAAATAAAGATATTTCTTGTGGATATTAAGCATATTTCAAATTATACAATTAAATTACTCAAGATAAAAAATAAATGTTAATTGTTGGGTTGCCATGTTAGCAGGACCCATTAAAGTTTATACAAGGGAACAGCAAATTGACCAAAAAAAAATATTTTGATATTTTTTGGATAAAAGACTAAAAAGGTTTGTTTAACGCCAAATAGGTAGCAAAATATCTCGCCCCCGACATGACCAAATCTAGAAGGTCGTGAGCATTAGAAGTCAGTTATAACTCATTTGCAAACTTGGGCTTTGAATGGGAGAAAATGAAAATGAGGTCCTAGGGCAGAGGGACTTCTGAAATGACTGAACACTTAAAGTAACACTACTGCCCTCTGCTGACTATTTCTCCTCCAAGTCCTGTGCATTCCCTTGTTCAGAGAAACTACTTGTGGTCACTAGTAGCACTTAAAAATCTCCTGACTAATGGCTTCCATAATACTAAAGGAGAGAAATAATGTAACATAAACCATGATTTGCCGTTACTTCAGCTAACTGTCTATGAATAGGGCTTTCTTATTTGTCATGTCTGAAGGGGACTGGGCAGCTGAGGTGAATTCTAGCCTGTGTGTGCGTTCATTTTTCTTTCACAGGGAAAAATATCAGTAGAGGTTAAACTAAAGAGATCTCTACATCTCAGCCTTCATGTGCTGCGCTCGCTTCTGCTTGTCGTGCTGATGCTTAGTGAGGCCATACTTGAAGAACTCATACACAGACCAGCTGATTGCTGTGGAGGGCATCTGGTAGATGATCCTCGCCTGGACTCCTCTGAAGAAGCCATGCAGGCCGCCCAGCCTGTAAACCGTCCTGAAGGCATGGGCCAGGCCTGAGATGTGTCTGTGGGCTCCTTGACCTTGGCTCTGGCCAGGGCCTTGACCAGAAGACAAGGAGCTGAGGGCCTGAGACTCCTGGGTGTTGAGCAGGGTCTTGCAGACGTCCAGAGGTGTAGTGGCAGCAGCTGCAATGGCTCCGGCCAAAGCTCCGGACAACATGTGGGATGAGGGGTTGTACTGTCTGTGGGGGTTGAGCAGCTCCTGCAGGTACTCGTAAGTCATGAAGTGGAGCGCCTGGAAGGGCACGTTCATGGTGAGCTGGGTGGTGTAGCTGCGGTAGAAGGCTGCAGGGCCTTCGGTCTTCCACACGGCACATACACAGTCCAACACGCCGCGATAGGGGGAGTTATACATCTGCATGCGCTGCTTCACAACTAGTCCATGGTAACGAGGTCAAATGGGCCAAGGGTTGAAAGTATAACATGAAAAGGAAAAAACAAATTAGTGAGGAATTATCTGCAGAGAATAGTTTGGCAATTAAACAGATACATGTAGCGAGTCATTTGTAACAGCGCTTCCCCAGACAGCTGCATCTCCAGTCAACAGCTGCACACTACAACTCTGACCAGTGCCCTTCAACTGACACACTTAGGCAGGTGGACTGCAAGCAGCTGTGAAAAGCATAGCGTGAGACCCAACATCTGAAGGTAGCTGGTGAAGATGTGGCAGCCGTAAGTTCCTTCACTTTAATTTCCACTTAGCATTTGTTCCAAGGAAGAAAATGTCGAGGGTCAAAGTCAATTGCTTTCGTGCGGAAACACAGTGACGTCGGTTGGACTCACCCTCTGCTGGGTTCATGGCTGCGTCGTGAAGCAGTGTGGCCACACACCCAGCTGCACCTGAAACAAACACACCTCGAAAATTAGTTCATATAAAACTATTTTGAAGAAAATGTTGAAAACAAAAACCATATGAACTTAAGATGCACAGAAAGAAAATGAAACACAGGTATTTAACTTGCTACAATAAACCTCTTTTGATCGTGTTGCTGTCTCTATTGCCTTGTTTGTAAAAGCTGCAGATGCAAACTGGTACAGATTAAATTCAGCAAGTTTAATCTGAATAAAAAAGACACCTACTACAAAAGACAAAGCATTGCCCATTTGAGAGAAGTGAACTAAAGCCATACGCCTTTAAAGAACAGGACCAACAGGGAAGTGAGCGGATGAAATGGGAGAAAGAGGACTTACCCAACCTCCCACTAAACTGGAAAAAAGGGAGAGAGAGTAAGGACATCAAGGCATAAGGAAACCACATTCAGATTACTAAGATTATTAAACTGTTGGTTTGTAGACAAAGTAAATGATTTTAATTAAAAAAAAAAAAAAAGCTCTGTAACTACTGTTGAAATAAATGACGTGACGGCCTTCCAGAGGGCTTTATCACTATCAGGCCATGTCAGTATCACACTCAACAAGGATTAGGCTGAGTCAGCACCTTCGTAGAGCGGGTCAACCCTACGTATCCACCCATTTTCTAACCTCAACGTAGCCATACAACGTTACGTGTGTTTAAGTATGTTTTTGTGGTACCATTAGCCAAATGGCTGTTAGCCCCTGGGTGAATGACATCGCTCAGAGTCTTTTTGAGTTTCTCGTAGCAGGCAAAGTACAGGGCATGGGCAGGTCCCGCCCCAACTGCTGTGGCATTGAGCCCCCTCATTGGCCGCCACACTCCCTCTGTGACTACAATACGGCGAAGGGCATCCATCACGTTCCTGTAGCGGGCCGCGGGGTCGGGCTGGAGGCTCTGCATGCGAGTCTGCACAAAGACAAAATGTGGGATTTAGCCAAGTTCACGTCAAGCTCCACTACCCACCCAAAAAACATGGCTCTTATCATACATTTATTGATGTCCATTATTTGTTTGCTTTGTCACACGTCTGCCCATTGTATCCAAGCAGAGCACAGAAATTAAAAGAGGTCCTGACTAGAGTGCAGTGTGAATGAAGGCTAAAAAAAAGGAAGTGGTGTGTGCGGTGTACGTGCTTAATTGAATTGAAGGAAATGTGGAGTTACAAGCTCCAAGGTCACAAAGGGTATGTCCCTGACATCCTGTAAGCTGTTTTTGACACCGACCTTTATCCACGTCGGTCTCTCTTTCTCTTAACACACATGTACACTGAGGTAGATGACAGGTTAAATAAACAAGGGGTCAATGTAACAGTCATCAGTTACTACGCGTTTAAAGGAGGCTGCCTAGAACTGTATCAGGTAAGTGTGTGTGTCTCTCTGGGGAGAGCTGTGACATAATCCTTGAATACCAAACTTCCAGAAGAACGTTCTCCCTGCTGTGTTTCTGCATGTTGTGCACTAGAAAGGTTCAACAAGGACTCAACTCACTCAGTTCTATAGCTGTGGAATGCAGGCAAAGTGCATTGCTACATATGTACAAACATGTGTCAAGCTTTAAATCCAGTGTTAATATTGTCTGCTCACTGTAAAATACATGTTCCACTCATGGACACTGAAGACTAGCAGACCTACAAATGCAGTATGTTGCTTAAATCCACATCTAATTCCCATGATTTAAGGTGCATTACAGACTTATTCTGAACTATAATTATACCTGAAAACTCCGCTAAGAAGCTTGTTTGCAAACGTTTAACAAGGCCTATCTCTGTACATATTTGACTTGTGTATTTGGAGTAGATTACATTTTGCTTTACATGGCTTTTTTGCTAGTTAGTGGACTCCATATGCAGCCCCTCTGCACACGATGAAGGTGCTGTAAACACTAATCTGTCCTGGTGCAGAGCTGCAGCACAACACACACGTGAACAGTGTTTATAGTATGACATATATATGTATGTGCATGTAGTCAGTTCCACCATCTCTCTGGTCATCTGTTACACAATGAGCAGCTACCGCTGGCTGCTCATTGTGAACAGGATGAAACTAGAGATAACAAACACATGACAGGGGCTGTAACAGTGAATCTGTGTGATTCACATGTGATTAAGAGCTCTGCGATCAGTGTGGGTGTGTGCAGCAGGAGGCCTGTTGCTCAATGGAACTAGTGTGGGGTAAAAAGGGGCAGATGCTGCCCTGAGGACAAACGACCAGAGTGTTGTTGTAGCAAACTGGATGCAAGTTGCTGAATCACACTTAAACAGATCTGTGGAGTCGTTGAGCAGCTTAAAACCACACTGACTTCCTCGTGGCGTTACTTTCATTACTTAACTTAAACCGCTTCCTCTCACAGCTTCAAATGTGCACATTACTTAACTTACGTAACCTTAAATCCGTTGATGCTTTGACAGAGATTAGTTTAATTATGTCCAGCAGTTTAGCGCAAGGACCCTAAAGTGGCTCGTGTCCGACCAACGTTCCAGTTAACGTCGTTTAGGGAAGTTCTAATGTCGTGCTAAGCAGCTAGCTTGTGCGTGAAACGCTGGCAGAGCCGACTGACCTTGTCCCCACAGCAGTCAGCGCTGCAGCGTGTTTATGTTAGCAAGCGAGCTAAGCTATGCTAATGAGCGGCATGGCAAGAACCGCATCTCCGAAAAAACGACAACAACAGAGAGCCCGGGTCGTGAAAGCACCGAGCGGGTCAGCTAGCCGGTCCCTCGGCCGTGCTACCTTCACACAGTCGATGGGGAACATGAGGCAGTGCTCCATGATCCCAGCCACGGCTCCGGCCAACATGTGGGTGCTAGTGGAGGCTCCCTGAGGCAACTGCGGTCAAGTGAGCCGTCGTTCGTTCATCCGTCGTTCAGCCAGCCGCGCTTCGGAAACGTCTTGCGCCCGTATTACGCGCTTTACAGCAGAGCACAAAACACGCTCGTCGCGACTTCCTCTTTTCATAGCGACACGTCTGGTCTGTTCAAAATATAGAAAAATACGAAACAAAATATTGCATGTATAGAAAAACTGTCGCCTAATGAAGATCTGTATACTTTTACTGTAAAATTAAGCATTTATTATTATTTAAAACTACCATGTCATACTGTGAAACTTTTATAATTAATAACTTAACTTTGGTGCATAGTTCCAGGCTCAGACCACTTTCCCCTTGTTCTACTAGAGGTGTACTATCACCCCACAAAAATGCATGTATTTTTACTGTATAGTTTTGGATTTATTAGTATTCAAAACTACCATGTCATACTGTAACTGTATAGGCCGTATAGTCAACTTTAATCGTTAATAACTTGACTTTGGTGCATAGTTCCATGCCCAGACCACTTTCCCCTTGTTCTACTAGATGTGTACTATCACCACACAAAGATTCATGTATTTTTACTGTATAGTTTATGATTTATTAGTATTCAAAACTACCATGTCATACTGTAATACAGTCAACTTTGATCATTAATAACTTGACTTTGGTGCATAGTTCCAGGCTCAGACCACTTTCCTCTTGTTCTACTAGAGGTGTACTATTACCCCACAAAGATCTGTATATTTTTACTGTATAGTTTTGGATTTATTAGTATTCAAAACTACCATGTCATACTGTAACTGTATGGGCCGTATAGTCAACTTTAATCATTAATAACTTGACTTTGGTGCATAGTTCCAGGCTCAGACCACTTTCCCCTTGTTCTACTAGATGTGTACTATCACCCCACAAAAATGCATGTATTTTTACTGTATAGTTTTGGATTTATTAGTATTCAAAACTACAATGTCATACTGTAATAAAGTCAACTTTAATCATTAATAACTTGACTTTGGTGCATAGTTCCAGGCTCAGACCACTTTCCCTTTGTTCTACTAGATGTGTACTATCACCACACAAAGATTCGTGTATTTTTACTGTATAGTTTTGGATTTATTAGTACTTGAAAGTACCATGTCATACTGTAATAAAGTCAACTTTAATCATTAATAACTTGACTTTGGTGCATAGTTCCAGGCTCAGACCACTTTCCCTTTGTTCTACTAGATGTGTACTATCACCACACAAAGATTCATGTATTTTTACTGTATAGTTTATGATTTATTAGTACTTGAAAGTACCATGTCATACTGTAATAAAGTCAACTTTAATCATTAATAACTTGACTTTGGTGCATAGTTCCAGGCTCAGACCACTTTCCCTTTGTTCTACTAGATGTGTACTATCACCACACAAAGATTCGTGTATTTTTACTGTATAGTTTTGGATTTATTAGTATTCAAAACTACCATGTCATACTGTAACTGTATGGGCCGTATAGTCAACTTTAATCATTAATAACTTGACTTTGGTGCATAGTTCCAGGCTCAGACCACTTTCCCCTTGTTCTACTAGATGTGTACTATCACCACACAAAGATTCATGTATTTTTACTGTATAGTTTATGATTTATTAGTACTTGAAAGTACCATGTCATACTGTAATACAGTCAACTTTGATAATCAATAACTTGACTTTGGTGCATAGTTCCAGGCTCAGACCACTTTCCCTTTGTTCTACTAGATGTGTACTATCACCCCACAAAAATGCATGTATTTTTACTGTATAGTTTTGGATTTATTAGTATTCAAAACTAGCAGTTCATACTGTAACTGTATAGGCCGTATAGTCAACTTTAATGATCAATAACTTTAATTTGGTGCATAGTTCCAGGCTCAGACCACTTTCCCCTTGTTCTACTAGAGGTGTACTATTACCCCACAAAGATTCGTGTATTTTTACTGTATAGTTTATGATTTATTAGTATTCAAAACTACAATGTCATACTGTAATAAAGTCAACTTTAATCATTAATAACTTGACTTTGGTGCACAGTTCCAGGCTCAGACCACTTTCCCCTTGTTCTACTAGATGTGTACTATCACCCCACAAAAATGCATGTATTTTTACTGTATAGTTTTGGATTTATTAGTATTCAAAACTACAATGTCATACTGTAATAAAGTCAACTTTAATCATTAATAACTTGACTTTGGTGCATAGTTCCAGGCTCAGACCACTTTCCCTTTGTTCTACTAGATGTGTACTATCACCACACAAAGATTCATGTATTTTTACTGTATAGTTTATGATTTATTAGTACTTGAAAGTACCATGTCATACTGTAATAAAGTCAACTTTAATCATTAATAACTTGACTTTGGTGCATAGTTCCAGGCTCAGACCACTTTCCCTTTGTTCTACTAGATGTGTACTATCACCACACAAAGATTCGTGTATTTTTACTGTATAGTTTTGGATTTATTAGTATTCAAAACTACCATGTCATACTGTAACTGTATGGGCCGTATAGTCAACTTTAATCATTAATAACTTGACTTTGGTGCATAGTTCCAGGCTCAGACCACTTTCCCCTTGTTCTACTAGATGTGTACTATCACCACACAAAGATTCATGTATTTTTACTGTATAGTTTTGGATTTATTAGTATTCAAAACTACAATGTCATACTGTAATACAGTCAACTTTGATAATCAATAACTTGACTTTGGTGCATAGTTCCAGGCTCAGACCACTTTCCCCTTGTTCTACTAGAGGTGTACTATCACCCCACAAAAATGCATGTATTTTTACTGTATAGTTTTGGATTTATTAGTATTCAAAACTACCATGTCATACTGTAACTGTATGGGCCGTATAGTCAACTTTAATCATTAATAACTTGACTTTGGTGCATAGTTCCAGGCTCAGACCACTTTCCCCTTGTTCTACTAGATGTGTACTATCACCACACAAAGATTCGTGTATTTTTACTGTATAGTTTTGGATTTATTAGTATTCAAAACTACCATGTCATACTGTAACTGTATGGGCCGTATAGTCAACTTTAATCATTAATAACTTGACTTTGGTGCATAGTTCCAGGCTCAGACCACTTTCCCCTTGTTCTACTAGATGTGTACTATCACCCCACAAAAATGCATGTATTTTTACTGTATAGTTTTGGATTTATTAGTATTCAAAACTACCATGTCATACTGTAATACAGTCAACTTTAATCATTAATAACTTGACTTTGGTGCATAGTTCCAGGCTCAGACCACTTTCCTCTTGTTCTACTAGAGGTGTACTATTACCCCACAAAGATTCATGTATTTTTACTGTATAGTTTATGATTTATTAGTATTCAAAACTACCATGTCATACTGTAATACAGTCAACTTTGATCATTAATAACTTGACTTTGGTGCATAGTTCCAGGCTCAGACCACTTTCCCCTTGTTCTACTAGATGTGTACTATCACCCCACAAAAATGCATGTATTTTTACTGTATAGTTTTGGATTTATTAGTATTCAAAACTACCATGTCTTACTGTAATACAGTCAACTTTAATCATTAATAACTTGACTTTGGTGCATAGTTCCAGGCCCAGACCACTTTCCCCTTGTTCTACTAGATGTGTACTATCACCCCACAAAGATTAGTGTATTTTTACTGTATAGTTTGGGATTTATTAGTGGTACCTAAAAGTACTTTGTCATGTTGTAATATGGCCCTTACAGTGGTACCGCACTACAAGTACCGCACTACAAACATATCTTGGAAATTAGTCCGACGTGCTTTGGAAACCAGAGGATACAAGAGGAGCAAGTCCGATAGTGCAACTGCGCAAACTTGAAGGATGGAACAGCTTCATGGATCCGTTTGACGGTGAGGCCAAAACTGCACGCGCTGAGTTATATGCAAATTAGCCATGTGCACATAATGCGAGATTGCTATATGATATTTGCCTCGTGACAGCGTCATGTCTCCTTGAATATGCAGAATTTGCTACCTCAGTGTAATCTGTTGTATTCTGCGTTATCCTTTCTAGTTTAACAACCTAATTCTAAGCCCTAATTCTAGAGCGCAATGATACGTGTTCATGTGTGTCGTTGCGCTGTGAAAAAACAAATCATTGCGCTCTAATAGGTAGGAGTTAGCGGCCTGCTATTTAGAGTAAATGACGTCTATCTTAAGTTTTGCATATGACAAGCTTCCCAAAAACAAATGACTTCACGAGAAGGGTATGTATAGAATTTTTCGGTATGTTTTGGGTGTGTTTAGTAATTAGTAACTAATAATTTGATAGTGCGTTTACCAAAGGTTCCTCAAGTACATTACCACAGTTACTACATGCTAATGTTGTCCTTAGAGTTGTCGTGTCACGCAACAAAGGGAAATTTTATTATTTTGCGCTTTTATGGTAATAACGTATCTATAAGTTATTTAAAGTCGACAATCTATCTTCTAATTGGGTCGTTGCGTTTTAGACTATAAATTGTTATTAATTTAAGTCTTTTGAAGATAAGATTGCATAAACTATCGTAAGCACAGACCACATTTTTGTCTTCAAATCTTTTTTTAAGTAGTAATTGTTTAAACAATTATTTAACAACAGGTTTCCAATGAAATGAAAACAGCTTTGGATATGTTTGTGTTCTCTTTAGGATTTATGTTTTCTCTGCCTTCGGAAAGGTATGTTTTATTATTGTTTCATTGTTTTAATTCATGAAAAAAATTTAGCTGACCACACAAATAACACATTATTTCCTGATAGGATAGAAAAACAATTCTTACCAGAGACAATATACTGTCAGCAGTTGACGAGCTTCAAGGATCAAAAACCCTTCAAAGCAAAGAACAGCATGACACATTCTGGGGTGAGGTGTGTCAACATTTGGGAATTGCCAGTATAAAACTCCACAAAACAAGGCTTAAACGAGCCTATTTTCGTCACAGAAAGGTAATTATTTTAAATTTTTCATAGTAGCGGTGACATGTTTTATATATTCCTGCAGAATATTTAAATGCATGCTTTGGCCCTGCAGCACAAGATAGCGAGTGCTTCTAGAGTTGCAGAACAAGAAGCAGGCAGCACCAGTAACGTACAATCTGATGGAGGGAGCGAAGCTGAAGCTGAAGCTGATGCTGGCAGCACCAGTAACAGACAATCTGATGGAGGGAGCGAAGCTGAAGCTGAAGCTGATGCTGGCAGCACCAGTAACAGACAATCTGATGGAGGGAGCGAAGCTGAAGCTGAAGCTGATGCTGGCAGCACCAGTAACAGACAATCTGATGGAGGGAGCGAAGCTGAAGCTGAAGCTGATGCTGGCAGCACCAGTAACAGACAATCTGATGGAGGGAGCGAAGCTGAAGCTGAAGCTGATGCTGGCAGCACCAGTAACAGACAATCTGATGGAGGGAGCGAAGCTGAAGCTGAAGCTGATGCTGGCAGCACCAGTAACAGACAATCTGATGGAGGGAGCGAAGCTGAAGCTGAAGCTGATGCTGGCAGCACCAGTAACAGACAATCTGATGGAGGGAGCGAAGCTGAAGCTGAAGCTGATGCTGGCATCAATTGCAGTCATCACAACACTGTGAGTTTGTCGTTTCATCATGGATTGATACTTAAACTGAGTGCAAACTGGCTTCCTACTTTTATCTCCATTTAAATATTTCCATCATCATTGAATGAAGGCATTTAATGAGTACAAAAATCAAAATTTAACCATACAAAGTTAGGTAATGTGAAAACACAAGTGCATACTGTTATGATGGTAAGATGTCATTTGCCAGTTTATGGTTCACTTATATGGAATACGCAAAGGTCTCTAACCACTCATGCTGCAGTTTATGGGTAAAAGATAAATCTTAACTATTTCTTATATTGCAATAAATGTATAATTAAATGAGTTAATTACAGTATTTGGATTCATACCGTTACAGATGTCTACTGCTGAACTCATCGGTAAACGTTACTTTGTGGAATAATATAGAAAGATAGTGAAAATATAGATGTACAAAACAATGCTGACGAAATTTATTTTTCAGTAATCTAATATTGTGCTCTTTATTTTGTCTTTGTTTGTTTTTGCATTTACAGAACATAATAGTTGGTACTTCAACATCACCATCATCCTTAAATGACAATGAAGATCAAGATAAATATTTCAGTCATCCAGTACCAAAAAGACCTTGTTTTTTTTTTATTCCTGAGGCTGACTGGAATCATTTAAGAAGTAAACAACACAAATGTCGTTTCAAAACACTGGACTGGACCAATGTCATTGCGCAAGGGATTCGCAGTGTACACCCGTTTTGCAGTTTTGCATTCAAACGACATACTGTGAAAGCAGCTGGGTCTATAAGAACTGGCCCTCTGTTTTCTTGTGCCGGGTATTGTCGATTTGAAGAATGTCCCGTTGAAGTATTTGTAGAAGTTAATAACGAGCTGTCTCTTAAGGCTACTGTGACTTTCAAGGGAGACAAAGTGTGGCACAGTTGCAATGTCTTAAAAAGACGGCCTGTGCGTGCAAATGACAGACCTACAACGGCAGATGTCCTAACCACGAAACTACCACGTAGCCTGTACCTAGACAATTTAGGGAAGCTGCCGGAGAGTGTGGTAGATTCAGGTTGTAGGGACCAGGTTCCAACTCCAGGCACACTGAAAACTTTGTCCTGGGACAACAAAAGAAAAAAAAGGAGTCATACTAATGATTTATTAAGCTTGCAAAAAATGCATGAAGAAGAGCAGGGATCCCAGGATGCCATAATACAAAAAATACAAATGCATCCAAAAGGAGTAATGCTGTGGTCCAAGAAGATGCTGAGCCTCTTTTATCAGCGGTGTAGGGATGATATTGTTTACTTGGATGCCACTGGGAGCATTATTCAAAAAGAAAAGGGTCGCAGTGCACCATTCTACGTGTATGAGCTAGTGGTGCGACATCCTTCAAAGGGATCGTCCCCTGTGCCAGTAGCGACATATGTCACAAATGACCACACAACTGCGTCTGTGTCATTTTTCTTGGCCTCATTTGTGACAGACCTAATAAGACAACATGGGCAGAAAATTAAAACAAGGCCTGTCATGTTTATTTGCGATGGCTCCATAGTTTTACTGCAATCACTGTCCTACAATTTTTGTGGAGTAAGTCTTCAGGAGTTGTTGAACAGATACTATAATATCGTGACAGGCCAGGCCCCGGAGGATTCAATTCGACTCCCAATACTGCATCGCTGCCTGAGCCATGTAATGAAAAATGCCAAGGACCTTTGCAAAAAACAGTAAGTGTTTTGCTTTTTATGTAAAGCTAATAGTTAGTCTTTGTTCTCATGGTAACCCCAATATCTTTTTTTGCAGTGCACCAAAACATTACCACCTAGCAATGCATACTTTTGGTGCTATGGCTCAGGCCACAACAATTGAGGAGCTTGAGGAAATCATTGTCAGTGCTGCTGTTGTGTTCTCAAGTTCCCACAGTGGCAAAAAAGTTGAGAAACATTTCAAAAACCTTCAGTTGATAATGACACAAGGAGGAAGAACTGACATTGAGGACTCATCCATTGTGGAGCAGGAGTTTATGGTCTGTATAAAATGCTACCATATTTCTTTACACATTGCACATATGACTTCATTATAAATTCATTATAAATTATCTTGCTCTAAAGTATTACACTTGTAAATGTGATTAATGGCCTTTTTTATGTTTCTGAGTAGAATGATGTGGGAATAACATCCTTCCAACATCATTTTGAACGAGTGATTAAGCAGGAGGAAGGAGACAAGGACGGTGAGCCCAATATGTATCTAAGTCCAACATTCATCCCTGCTTTAACAAAGTACTTCCTGCCTCAGGCTGCCTTGTGGACTGGACTACTCTTGGGTAAGCCTACATTTTTGGGTTCTG
The DNA here is from genome assembly GCF_900634795.4 of Betta splendens. NCBI lineage: Eukaryota > Metazoa > Chordata > Actinopteri > Anabantiformes > Osphronemidae > Betta > Betta splendens. The sequence goes on from NC_040895.2 coordinate 11,327,337, forward strand.
TAAGAGCTATTTCCCTGGTTTTTTAGGGAAATTAGATAAATGAAGGAGCAATGTCTAAACAGGTGATCTTGGACGTCATGGAACCGGGCCAGTCTATGAAAGATTTACACAGAGGTTCAACAGAGCAGCTCAGAAAACAACCCAAGTAAAGCCATTTAAAAAATATTACATATTACTTCAAAATGCATTTTTCAATTTAAACTGTGACTTATATAATACCCTGAAATATAAATATATAAAGCATGTTGAAATAAAACTTTCCTGCAATCATATCAATTCCAGAATTACTCTCAAGACAACCACACACAGGGCATCATGGAGAAAAGTCAGTGGGACCTTAAGAGGATACGTTTTCAAAGAAGACGGCTTACCCGATTGGATGACTTTGTGGTGACTTACAAGATGACCCTGAATGGTCTTTTGAGAGAGTTCAGAGATTCATTGAAGGGCAAGCAAAGGGTACAAAAAGCTTGGAAGTATATACTTCAGTATATTCAGTAACTAAAATTAGTTTTTTTAGAGTTGTTGGAATACTTAAATTAAAATGTCATTTTCAAAATGGGATAGTGTATACTGTAATTATCATTGATAAAAGATTCATAATTTACAAACTTGCATTTCACTGCAGTATTTGCTGTTAGTAGATATAAAATTCAAGTAATATGTTTTTCAATAAGTAACTGTCCAACATCTTGCTAATACATTTTCCATGTAGGTTTGATTCTAGGCTCTATGCCATAACATAAGACGGAATTTTAATATCATTTGGTTTTATGTCATAGAGATATCATGTAGATGAGGAGAAATGGAAACAAAGGAGACAGAGGAAGCGAGGTGTCTATGTGAGCCCTTTAGTCAAACCCTTTGTAATGCAAAAGATGAAGGTAATTATCTGTGTGGATTATTACATTTTTAGTCACATGTCCAGATCATACACATGCATTTACATATTTGTTTCTTCACATGCATTATTTTCACTCAGACCTCTGAGAAAAAGATACAGACTCAGACACCCACCAAGGAAACAGGAGAAGAGGCCCATCAAGATGACAGTAATGGACAGGTAAATCGTTTTAGCATATTGTTAATGTAAAAAGCTGTGATGCACTAATGTAGACATTTCATTTGGTAAAGCAGCATGCAGAGACATCTCTGGCAACCACCTTGCAAGATGCTGCATCTCAGGTGAGATTGATTCTTCTCTTCTTCACAATTATTTTCTGTGTCTCAGTGCTTATTTAACTATCCATCATATTATGATGATGATAAATCAGAGATGAGGATAAATCATTATACAAAAATTAATTGCATCCAAAAATGTAACTGTATAAAACCTTTAAACTTGTTAAAATGTTTTAACACAAACACTTTTTAATGTATGTTGTCCAGCTATCAACATTGTGGCAAAAAGAGGACACAGAAGTGGTGGTATCTGTGGTTCCTTCTCAAATTAGGGGCCAAAGCTTTGTTATTCACCACAGTGAACTGAGATCACTTCGCCCTCATCAGTGGCTTACAGGAGAGGTACGATGTGTTACAGTGAAAGCGGAACTGTATAATACAATGCGATCATCCATAAATGTCCTATCTATATTGATATTTTTACATCTCTTAGATCATTGAGTGCTATCTTCACCACACCGCAGCGAGACTTAATTTGGGAAGTACCATGTACATTCTCAACCATTACACTGCCAGTGTGATCCTTTTTGAGGGGAGAGAAGCAGTAAGAAGGCACAGCCTGTCAAGGGTAAGTGCTGCTTTTTAAGTTCATTAAGTGCTTTACAGTATTTAATGACAGGCCAGAACATATCCAAGCCCACATATGACTGAAGCACATCGAACCCTTACTTTAAATATACATGTTTTGTTCATATCTGTTAATGATTTTTATATTGCAGATTGACTTTGGCAAATACAGAGCCATTGTTTCATTTGTAAACATACAAAATGTTCATTGGAAGTTTTTGGTGAGTATTAATGTATAAATACCTTTCATTACGTTTATTGCTTAAAAAATATAATGTATTAATAATTACATTTTCTATGTTTTACAATAGTACGTTGATTCAGACCGAAGTAAGGTCTATCTTGTGGATCCTGCAAAAAGTGCCAAAGAACTGGTAGAGTCGGAGCAAGCAGCGAAAAGACTGCGGTACATAATCTAGAGATAAGAGTCATAAAGGAATTGTCTGTAGGTCATTGACTTACAATCAGTAAAAACATTCAGATTTTTGCCAAACGTTTCAACATAACTAGTGTAGGTAAATTAAGACCAATTCATTCAATAGCTTCTTGTGCACTTCTATGGGTTGTCTTCATTCATGGATTCATTTGGTTTTGTTACATATAGATATAATGTTTTCTGATATGTGTAAAGTGTGTTATAGATTTTGACAGCATTAAAGTAATTACTCCCCTACTACTACTACTACTACTACTACTACTACCACTACCACTACTGCTAATAATAATAATAATAATATTTAAAAATTGCTACTATTGCAGTGACTATTTCAACATGAGACGGGCCTGCCACAGCAAAACTGACTGGGTGGATAAAAAATGGAAGGGGGCCATTATGCATCACCCAGTTCAGAAAGATAGCAGTAGCTGTGGGGTCATTGTGATTATGGTAAGCAAAAAATGGTTTAGTCAATGCATGATTTCCTACAAGTAGTGTCACTCATAAAAATTAAAACTTGTGTCTAAATTATGTTATTTAGATGGCCAGGTTAGTGATGGAGGCCTTCCCAAATATGCCAAGAATGGACTTCAAAACGACAAGAAAACAAATGGCACAAGAACGCACAAACATAGCGTGTGAAATATTACACGCTTCTGGTGTGTAACATTGCCTTTGTATTGTTATCAGTCTGTATTGTAAAAATACAATATTGCATTAAATCTATTAATGAATATCTTAATATATACAATTTGTTTTAACATTTTAGTGTTCAACACAGACAGTAACTGTGCTATGTGCTCAACCACAAAGCCACCAGGATCAGGACCAGCCTTTACAGACTGGGTAAAGTACTGTTTTTGTTTTCAGCAACGGAGGCTTGTTATGATTATGTTTTCTGTAATGTTTAAATATTACAATGTGCAAGAATTGGAACAGAGGGGGCAATAACTGATAAAACAAACATAGAAATAGTAATGCGTTTGATGAGAACAAAAAACGATTTCATTTTAATGCTATACAATGGTCATTCATGTACCCTTTTACAGATACAGTGTGATGGCTGTTGCCGGTGGTATCACGCACAGTGCCTAAACTTAGATAAAGACACCCTTAAAAAGGCAGCAAGTGAAGACTGGAATTGCTGTCTTTGTAAATAATTCATTAGCCATGAAAAAGTAACAGGAATTATTCTACCTGTCTCACCGCATTTCTCATTTTTACATAAAGTTGTATTTGTGTTCCACACAAATGTTCAGCTTTTGACTGTGTTCCCTTGACTTGTGTATGTGTGTGTGTGTGTGTGTGTGTGTGTGTGTGTGTGTGTGTGTGTGTGTGTGTGTGTGTGTGTGTGTGTGTGTGTGTGTGACACTGAACATGATCAATAACTTTTGTTGTTGCTGGAGAAAAATGTCACACTTTCCCTTTTGAGTCCAACAGATGTTAATAAAGGGGTTGAATGTCTATATTCCTGCCTAGCCTTACTTACTGTTCTTTATATAAAAACATGACACGTCTAGTAGAACAAGAGGAAAGTGGTCTGAGCCTGGAACTATGCACCAAAGTCAAGTTATTGATTATCAAAGTTGACTGTATTACAGTATGACATGGTACTTTCAAGTACTAATAAATCCAAAACTATACAGTAAAAATACACGAATCTTTGTGTGGTGATAGTACACATCTAGTAGAACAAGGGGAAAGTGGTCTGGGCCTGGAACTATGCACCAAAGTCAAGTTATTAATGATCAAAGTTTACTGTATTACAGTATGACATGGTACTTTCAAGTACTAATAAATCATAAACTATACAGTAAAAATACATGAATCTTTGTGTGGTGATAGTACACATCTAGTAGAACAAGGGGAAAGTGGTCTGAGCCTGGAACTATGCACCAAATTAAAGTTATTGATCATTAAAGTTGACTATACGGCCTATACAGTTACAGTATGAACTGCTAGTTTTGAATACTAATAAATCCAAAACTATACAGTAAAAATACATGAATCTTTGTGTGGTGATAGTACACCTCTAGTAGAACAAGAGGAAAGTGGTCTGAGCCTGGAACTATGCACCAAAGTCAAGTTATTAATGATTAAAGTTGACTGTATTACAGTATGACATGGTAGTTTTGAATACTAATAAATCATAAACTATACAGTAAAAATACATGCATTTTTGTGGGGTGATAGTACACATCTAGTAGAACAAGGGGAAAGTGGTCTGAGCCTGGAACTATGCACCAAATTAAAGTTATTAATGATTAAAGTTGACTATACGGCCCATACAGTTACAGTATGACATGGTAGTTTTGAATACTAATAAATCCAAAACTATACAGTAAAAATATACAGATCTTTGTGGGGTAATAGTACACCTCTAGTAGAACAAGAGGAAAGTGGTCTGAGCCTGGAACTATGCACCAAAGTCAAGTTATTAATGATTAAAGTTGACTTTATTACAGTATGACATTGTAGTTTTGAATACTAATAAATCCAAAACTATACAGTAAAAATACATGCATTTTTGTGGGGTGATAGTACACATCTAGTAGAACAAGGGGAAAGTGGTCTGAGCCTGGAACTGTGCACCAAAGTCAAGTTATTAATGATTAAAGTTGACTTTATTACAGTATGACATTGTAGTTTTGAATACTAATAAATCATAAACTATACAGTAAAAATACACGAATCTTTGTGGGGTAATAGTACACCTCTAGTAGAACAAGGGGAAAGTGGTCTGAGCCTGGAACTATGCACCAAATTAAAGTTATTGATCATTAAAGTTGACTATACGGCCTATACAGTTACAGTATGAACTGCTAGTTTTGAGTACTAATAAATCCAAAACTATACAGTAAAAATATACAGATCTTTGTGGGGTAATAGTACACCTCTAGTAGAACAAGAGGAAAGTGGTCTGAGCCTGGAACTATGCACCAAAGTCAAGTTATTAATGATTAAAGTTGACTGTATTACAGTATGACATGGTAGTTTTGAATACTAATAAATCCAAAACTATACAGTAAAAATACATGCATTTTTGTGGGGTGATAGTACACATCTAGTAGAACAAGGGGAAAGTGGTCTGAGCCTGGAACTATGCACCAAAGTCAAGTTATTAATGATTAAAGTTGACTATACGGCCCATACAGTTACAGTATGACATGGTAGTTTTGAATACTAATAAATCCAAAACTATACAGTAAAAATACACGAATCTTTGTGTGGTGATAGTACACATCTAGTAGAACAAGGGGAAAGTGGTCTGAGCCTGGAACTATGCACCAAAGTCAAGTTATTAATGATTAAAGTTGACTTTATTACAGTATGACATTGTAGTTTTGAATACTAATAAATCCAAAACTATACAGTAAAAATACATGCATTTTTGTGGGGTGATAGTACACATCTAGTAGAACAAGGGGAAAGTGGTCTGAGCCTGGAACTGTGCACCAAAGTCAAGTTATTAATGATTAAAGTTGACTTTATTACAGTATGACATTGTAGTTTTGAATACTAATAAATCATAAACTATACAGTAAAAATACACGAATCTTTGTGGGGTAATAGTACACCTCTAGTAGAACAAGGGGAAAGTGGTCTGAGCCTGGAACTATGCACCAAATTAAAGTTATTGATCATTAAAGTTGACTATACGGCCTATACAGTTACAGTATGAACTGCTAGTTTTGAGTACTAATAAATCCAAAACTATACAGTAAAAATATACAGATCTTTGTGGGGTAATAGTACACCTCTAGTAGAACAAGAGGAAAGTGGTCTGAGCCTGGAACTATGCACCAAAGTCAAGTTATTAATGATTAAAGTTGACTGTATTACAGTATGACATGGTAGTTTTGAATACTAATAAATCCAAAACTATACAGTAAAAATACATGCATTTTTGTGGGGTGATAGTACACATCTAGTAGAACAAGGGGAAAGTGGTCTGAGCCTGGAACTATGCACCAAAGTCAAGTTATTAATGATTAAAGTTGACTATACGGCCCATACAGTTACAGTATGACATGGTAGTTTTGAATACTAATAAATCCAAAACTATACAGTAAAAATACACGAATCTTTGTGTGGTGATAGTACACATCTAGTAGAACAAGGGGAAAGTGGTCTGAGCCTGGAACTATGCACCAAATTAAAGTTATTGATCATTAAAGTTGACTATACGGCCTATACAGTTACAGTATGAACTGCTAGTTTTGAGTACTAATAAATCCAAAACTATACAGTAAAAATATACAGATCTTTGTGGGGTAATAGTACACCTCTAGTAGAACAAGAGGAAAGTGGTCTGAGCCTGGAACTATGCACCAAAGTCAAGTTATTAACGATTAAAGTTGACTATACGGCCTATACAGTTACAGTATGAACTGCTAGTTTTGAATACTAATAAATCCAAAACTATACAGTAAAAATACATGCATTTTTGTGGGGTGATAGTACACATCTAGTAGAACAAAGGGAAAGTGGTCTGGGCCTGGAACTATGCACCAAAGTCAAGTTATTAATGATTAAAGTTGACTTTATTACAGTATGACATGGTACTTTCAAGTACTAATAAATCCAAAACTATACAGTAAAAATACACGAATCTTTGTGTGGTGATAGTACACATCTAGTAGAACAAAGGGAAAGTGGTCTGAGCCTGGAACTATGCACCAAAGTCAAGTTATTGATTATCAAAGTTGACTGTATTACAGTATGACATGGTACTTTCAAGTACTAATAAATCATAAACTATACAGTAAAAATACATGAATCTTTGTGTGGTGATAGTACACATCTAGTAGAACAAGGGGAAAGTGGTCTGAGCCTGGAACTATGCACCAAAGTCAAGTTATTAATGATTAAAGTTGACTATACGGCCCATACAGTTACAGTATGACATGGTAGTTTTGAATACTAATAAATCCAAAACTATACAGTAAAAATATACAGATCTTTGTGGGGTAATAGTACACCTCTAGTAGAACAAGAGGAAAGTGGTCTGAGCCTGGAACTATGCACCAAAGTCAAGTTATTAATGATTAAAGTTGACTGTATTACAGTATGACATGGTAGTTTTGAATACTAATAAATCCAAAACTATACAGTAAAAATACATGCATTTTTGTGGGGTGATAGTACACATCTAGTAGAACAAGGGGAAAGTGGTCTGAGCCTGGAACTATGCACCAAAGTCAAGTTATTAATGATTAAAGTTGACTTTATTACAGTATGACATGGTACTTTCAAGTACTAATAAATCATAAACTATACAGTAAAAATACATGAATCTTTGTGTGGTGATAGTACACATCTAGTAGAACAAAGGGAAAGTGGTCTGAGCCTGGAACTATGCACCAAAGTCAAGTTATTAATGATCAAAGTTGACTGTATTACAGTATGACATGGTAGTTTTGAATACTAATAAATCATAAACTATACAGTAAAAATACATGAATCTTTGTGTGGTGATAGTACACATCTAGTAGAACAAGGGGAAAGTGGTCTGAGCCTGGAACTATGCACCAAAGTCAAGTTATTAATGATCAAAGTTGACTGTATTACAGTATGACATGGTAGTTTTGAATACTAATAAATCCAAAACTATACAGTAAAAATACATGAATCTTTGTGTGGTGATAGTACACATCTAGTAGAACAAGGGGAAAGTGGTCTGAGCCTGGAACTGTGCACCAAAGTCAAGTTATTAATGATTAAAGTTGACTTTATTACAGTATGACATTGTAGTTTTGAATACTAATAAATCATAAACTATACAGTAAAAATACACTAATCTTTGTGGGGTAATAGTACACCTCTAGTAGAACAAGGGGAAAGTGGTCTGAGCCTGGAACTATGCACCAAATTAAAGTTATTGATCATTAAAGTTGACTATACGGCCTATACAGTTACAGTATGAACTGCTAGTTTTGAGTACTAATAAATCCAAAACTATACAGTAAAAATACACGAATCTTTGTGTGGTGATAGTACACATCTAGTAGAACAAGGGGAAAGTGGTCTGAGCCTGGAACTATGCACCAAAGTCAAGTTATTAATGATTAAAGTTGACTTTATTACAGTATGACATTGTAGTTTTGAATACTAATAAATCCAAAACTATACAGTAAAAATACATGAATCTTTGTGTGGTGATAGTACACATCTAGTAGAACAAGGGGAAAGTGGTCTGAGCCTGGAACTATGCACCAAAGTCAAGTTATTAATGATTAAAGTTGACTATACGGCCCATACAGTTACAGTATGACATGGTAGTTTTGAATACTAATAAATCCAAAACTATACAGTAAAAATACATGCATTTTTGTGTGGTGATAGTACACCTCTAGTAGAACAAGGGGAAAGTGGTCTGAGCCTGGAACTATGCACCAAATTAAAGTTATTGATCATTAAAGTTGACTATACGGCCTATACAGTTACAGTATGAACTGCTAGTTTTGAGTACTAATAAATCCAAAACTATACAGTAAAAATATACAGATCTTTGTGGGGTAATAGTACACCTCTAGTAGAACAAGAGGAAAGTGGTCTGAGCCTGGAACTATGCACCAAATTAAAGTTATTGATCATTAAAGTTGACTATACGGCCTATACAGTTACAGTATGAACTGCTAGTTTTGAGTACTAATAAATCCAAAACTATACAGTAAAAATATACAGATCTTTGTGGGGTAATAGTACACCTCTAGTAGAACAAGAGGAAAGTGGTCTGAGCCTGGAACTATGCACCAAAGTCAAGTTATTAATGATTAAAGTTGACTGTATTACAGTATGACATGGTAGTTTTGAATACTAATAAATCCAAAACTATACAGTAAAAATACATGCATTTTTGTGGGGTGATAGTACACATCTAGTAGAACAAGGGGAAAGTGGTCTGAGCCTGGAACTATGCACCAAGGTCAAGTTATTAATGATCAAAGTTGACTGTATTACAGTATGACATGGTACTTTCAAGTACTAATAAATCCAAAACTATACAGTAAAAATACACTAATCTTTGTGGGGTGATAGTACACATCTAGTAGAACAAGGGGAAAGTGGTCTGGGCCTGGAACTATGCACCAAAGTCAAGTTATTGATTATCAAGGTTTACTGTATTACAGTATGACATGGTAGTTTTGAATACTAATAAATCCAAAACTATACAGTAAAAATATACAGATCTTTGTGGGGTAATAGTACACCTCTAGTAGAACAAGAGGAAAGTGGTCTGAGCCTGGAACTATGCACCAAAGTCAAGTTATTAATGATCAAAGTTGACTGTATTACAGTATGACATGGTAGTTTTGAATACTAATAAATCATAAACTATACAGTAAAAATACATGAATCTTTGTGTGGTGATAGTACACATCTAGTAGAACAAGGGGAAAGTGGTCTGGGCATGGAACTATGCACCAAAGTCAAGTTATTAACGATTAAAGTTGACTATACGGCCTATACAGTTACAGTATGACATGGTAGTTTTGAATACTAATAAATCCAAAACTATACAGTAAAAATACATGCATTTTTGTGGGGTGATAGTACACCTCTAGTAGAACAAGGGGAAAGTGGTCTGAGCCTGGAACTATGCACCAAAGTTAAGTTATTAATTATAAAAGTTTCACAGTATGACATGGTAGTTTTAAATAATAATAAATGCTTAATTTTACAGTAAAAGTATACAGATCTTCATTAGGCGACAGTTTTTCTATACATGCAATATTTTGTTTCGTATTTTTCTATATTTTGAACAGACCAGACGTGTCGCTATGAAAAGAGGAAGTCGCGACGAGCGTGTTTTGTGCTCTGCTGTAAAGCGCGTAATACGGGCGCAAGACGTTTCCGAAGCGCGGCTGGCTGAACGACGGATGAACGAACGACGGCTCACTTGACCGCAGTCTGAGGCAGCCCCTCATAGTCTGGTTCAGAGTCATCAGTGTCTGCATCTTGTGGACTGCAAATCAAATCAACCGTCTGTAGTTCAGGCTCGATTCCGATCCGAGGTGTCAGACTCCCAGCGATACTTTTCGAAACTCCCCAAAACCTGCCCCGCATCCAGCGAACTTCTGCACCGGCAGAGGCACCAGCTACCCCGGGATCATTGCCTGCATTCTCCGCTGTCATCCGACGCCTCCTTACAAATCCATCTGCTTCCATGAGAAACCAGCTAATATGTTAAATGTTAGGGGAGGCCGGCGCAACGTCTTGTGGGTGATTTCAGTCCCAAAGTTTTACATTCCCCTGGGGTCGTTTTGTTTTCACAGCTCCTCGCCTCCTCCCGTGCGCCCTCGCTGCCTCTACACTTCCCTGCCTGAGCCAAGCAGCGGAGGCCGAGGCGGATAAACGCCCACCGAGCGCCACCGCAGGCCGCGATAAGGAAGTGGCGTCTGATTGGTCCACAGAGCCAAGTCCTCCCCACTCTATTGGCTAAGACGCGTGTCCATCATACTTGCATTTTGGCGAAGACTTCAAATGTTGTCATGTGGCACTGATGGGAGAGCGCCTGGAAAAAAATTAAACAAATTAATTACCCATGACGATCTTTTTTAATTTGTTGTGGATTATTTACAAATTATGCATTGCTGAAGTCCGATGCATAGTATTTCTACTGAATTGCTTTGAGATGATATTGTTGTTCTAATAACAAACATGACTTATTAGGAATGTTTGACCTTTTGCTTTCCGTACTTTAACAAGCACATGACTCATTAAGTAAAAGACCATCTGTTTGCAAGTGAGAATGTTTGTATCATAATAAACATAATTTAGTTTGTGTCATTCAATGAATTTTGAATTTTTTTAGTTTTGTTGGGGTGTTTTTCCCCCACAGTAGATATACGAAGACTAAAAATAAATAAATGATTCAACACCTTTTAAAGGGCTTCAGTGAGACATTAGTTTCTGACAGTAATTATGAATGTTGAGGGCCATCTTCACCAGTGAACCTCAGTTTGTATGAAAAGTATCCCTTTTTGTCTTCAGAAAATGAGGTAATTGTGTTACAACATAATTGAATTCTCTCCTCTATTGCCTGGGAGAGCCTTGAAGGGCTGCAGTGTTGAATTTCTGCCGACGAAGGGGAATGAAGTGTTAATTTCTGCTTACAAGAACAAATTTTCCTGCTTCTGATCTAGTTATGGTTGATTGGCTGTTGTCTGCGGACGTTCCTTAAAGGAAAACCAAGCAGACAGCATCCAACGATCATTTCTCTTTCCTGAAACTAATGCTACTCTAAAGCACCAAGGGAAGGGCCTGGTACGGCTAGCGGGAAACTCTAGATCACCATAACACCTCATTTCATTCCCTCTAAATAAGAGAGTGCATAATCTATACATGCCTCAGGAATTATTTTACACTGTCTAAGCAAAACATAGTAAAAAATCCACATTATATAGACACGATGAGAAGATAATTTGTTTAGGTTGTGCTGTGTTTGGTAGTTTTTGTACAATTTAATACCCTCCTTTGCTTAGATGACAGGAGGCAGTTTCTTTCCCTGCTGTTTTACTCCCTGCACGGATGCTTAGGTGCATGATCTATGGCCTCTTATCTTATTAATATATGATAAGTGAACCAAGGCATATATGGCATCTTCAACAGAAGCACTAAGGAATCCTTTTGTGTGAAGAGCTCATCTTATGACTCTTGAAGATGGACCCTTACTGTGAGATGACGCATGTCCAAACGCTATACAAAACTACTAAACTGCCTGTTTTGATTTTAGAATGTGTTTTGGTATTGTATCATTATTACATGCATATTATGTGGGCATCATTTCATGATATTTGGTTAATATCTTGGGCTTTTGTCAATATTTGCATTTTAGGTACAACATGAATGCAGTATGTAGTACAGTATAGCTGGCTTTATTGGAACAACAGTGGCACCAAATGTCCAACTGTATAATGACAAGTACGACGAAAAATTCTGTTTCAAAAAAGCAAATCAAAAACGATCACCAAACACGAATGGCTAAAAGTAGTAACATTTTGACAACTTTGCTGAAATACAGTCTACATTGAATCCTTTGTCTTATTTTTCTGCGTGAGTGTGTATCTCGAACTTTGCCCCACGCCAGTGTAGTGGTCGTTGTCTTACATTTAACACCCGGATCTACGTTACGTGAAGAGGAAAGGGGGGGTTCCACCATCAAGCTCCAGGCATGGCTGCAGCCGTATGGACCGGACGAGGACGCAGGTCCGCGGCTGTCGTGAACACGGTGATCCGGTCTAGATCTGGATCCAGCGGGACAGCTTTAAAATCCCAGTACGATGCGCTGGTCATCGGCGGAGGTGAGATCCGTGAACCGCTGGACGACGCGCAGAACGAGGAGCAGCGAGCTCGGAGCCTGCGCGCCAAAGTCTGCAACTTGCAATAATGTAGTCAAGTTTGCAGCAGTTTGCAAAGACTCAGCGAGTTTCTCTCGTTGATATTTGACGGACACTTTGAACTTGACGGTGAAAATTCCTAAAAAGCAGCTTGTACAACAGTTTGTTAAACAGCAAAGCTGTGTTAAACAGCAAAAGCTGTGTTAAAACTGTGTTAAAAAATGTTGAAATAAAGCCCGAATGTAAAACTGATTTTACTCTTATTTGCAGGACACAATGGACTGGTGGCGGTAAAGTCTGTCAATATATGATACATAATAGGTAATATATTCTGTGATAGATGAACAAGAGGGTAAAGGCCGAGTGTGTGTGTGCGTGCGTGTGTGTGCGTGTGTGTAGGCTGCCTATCTCCAGAAGGGAGGCCTGAAGACAGCAGTGCTGGAGCGCAGATATGTGCTGGGAGGAGCAGCTGTTTCCGAGGAGATCATTCCTGGTAGGATGAGTGAAAAATGACAAACAAGCAGCAGGATCACTGTGTTCTGCAACTTTGTTGCAACAACCATTCAGTGGCGCTGTATCTGTAAAGTGCAATGGTTATTGTATGTGATTTATGCTATGGTCCTGTGAAAGTAATAATCCTCATGTACCCAGGCTTCCGGTTCTCCAGATGTTCCTATTTGCTCAGTTTGTTACGACCCCACATATACAAAGACTTAGAGCTCAAGGTAAACTCTGCCTTTACCTACCTGGGATTTACCATTGTTGTACCTTGTTTACAGAAACCCCTTGTTTCATGTTGTTTTATCATTTACACTCAGAAACATGGGCTGAGGGTGTATTTGAGAGACCCCCATGCGTTCACCCCCATGCTGGAGGAAGGGGTGCGCGGTGCTCCACCAAGGTCTCTCACCTTGGGCTCTGATTTGGCCATGAACCAGAGGGAGATAAGCAAGTTCTCACACAAGGATGCTAAGGTTATTCAGTTTTTTTGTGTGTGTTTGTTTCAGAAGGTATGATACCTGCATGCTTGACAGCATTGTGTGTGTCTCTGTATTTTATACTGCAGCCCATTGTCACACAATGATGAAGTCCATCGCTGCCTGACTTTTTCTTTATTTCCACACCAGTATAAAGTTATTGCAGTCCTACATATCCACACTCCCCCTTATGTTCTTTGACGTGTACCCAGGCTTTCCCAGCTTATGTTGCACACCTTGAGAAGCTAGCAGAAGCTATTCACCCTCTCTTGGATGCTCCTCCTGTAAACATTCCAGGTGTTACCACTGGCTCACTGAGGAGGAGACTGGCTGCAGCTAAAACACTGATGCCTATTGTCAAATGTGGTGTGTTGGTGGACGCGTGCTTTAATATTCTAAATGTCCGAAAGCAAACAAAACAAATTATTTACTTTGCATTAAGTTGTTGTATTTGGACCAAAAGTGTATGAAATGTTTTTCAGGTTTGAAATTGGGAAAAAACATTCCAGACTTTTATGAGATTATCACTGCACCAATAATGAAGGTTGGTTATAGCAGAGACATGGTTTGATAACATTAGCAGTTTTATGCCGAGTACATAATGACTGATTCTTTTGTAGATCCTCAATCAGTGGTTTGAGTCTGAACCACTCAAAGCAACACTGGCAACTGATGCTGTGATCGGTGCTATGACCAGTCCAAATAACCCTGGCAGTGGGTAAGACACATTATAGAGCACACAAACACTCGCAAGGTTTTTAACTGCCTGAACACTGATCTGACATTCTTGTCTCACAGTTATGTGCTCCTACATCATGTAATGGGAGAGCTGGAAAATGAGAAAGGAGCTTGGGGTTATGTAGAGGGAGGCATGGGAGGAGTGTCTCAGGCTATTGCCAGAGCAGCTCGATCCTATGGTGTAGACATTTTCACTGAGAAGGTGATGTGGTTTTCACAAATTATATGATGCATTTTATTATTCCACAATTCATATTCCAACTATTCTGCACATGTATCCTTGGCAGGATGTAAAACAAGTCCTGGTGGATTCAGATAGAGTGGCTAAAGGAGTGGTGCTGAATGATGGCACAGAGATCCACAGTAGAGTTGTTTTATCAAATGCTACACCACACGTCACATACAAGCACCTTGTGCCCCAGGTGAGATGGGTCTATGTTCAGTACATCACATGTAGCCAAGTCACAGGGCAATTTTATCTTATCTTCCTGTTTCTTTGCAGGCTGCCCTTTCCCCAGAGTTCATCAGAGCCACAGATCAGATAGACTACACCTCACCAGTTACAAAGCTCAACGGTAGCTCCATTCTGTTTCTGTCATGTTACTTGACATGACTTGACATTAACAAGGATTTTCAAGCTCCATCACTGATCACTCCAAATACTACAAATGACAAAGTACAGGGAACTTTTTACTTTTCTTTAAAGCTAAGCTAAGTACACATTTAGCTTTCCAAAAAGTATGAATTTGTATAAAAGCGATACCTGTTTTTACAGTGGCCGTGGACAAGCTACCAAACTTCCTAGCTTCTCCCACACCAGACAATAAAGCAGGACCCCACCATCAGTGCTCCATTCATCTCAACTGTGAAAGTGTAGAATTCCTGGAGGCTGCATACAAAGAGGCCATGAATGGACGCCCATCTGTGAGGTACAAACATTTTCTTCCTGATACAAGATGCAACAAGTAGCATTCAGTAAAAAGATTCATTAGCTTACAGGCAAACTAGAACATGACATAAATAATGAAACCACATGCTCTTTACATCACTATAGACCTTGAAATAAAACACTGAGACTGTCATTGATCACCTTTCACTTGCCACCATTTCATCATGATCCTGCATTCTGGTAGACCTATGTTGGAGATGACCATCCCTTCTGTTTTGGACCCTACTCTGGCTCCACCTGGCTGCCACGTGGTGTCGTTGTTCACCCAGTTCACTCCCTACCACATAGAGGGCAGGGAATGGACTGAGCAGGACCGGGAGGCCTTTGCTGACACTGGTGAGACACAAGACAATCCAGTACCTGAGTTGGACGTGTTGTGATGGATGAGAACATGTGTTTTTAATACTCAGGGGCACAACTTTTAACATGCTTTAGTTTTTTAAGACATTTGTACGGCCTTTTTCCTTATTAAAAAATATCATAGTGTGTCAAAGTTAAAAAAACAAGATCTCATTTTAAAACTTTAAAAACTTAAAAAACAAATATTTCTATCAATGTTACTTTTAAATTGGTGATATTGTACCAACTGTTGTCTCTTTAGTTTTTGACTGGGTGGAGCAATATGCACCTGGGTTTAAAAACTCAGTTGTAGGAAGGGATATTCTGGTTCCACCTGACCTGGAGAGGATCTTTGGGCTCACTGGAGGGGTATGCACACTGTGCTCACTGTAAAGATCAGCAGCAATTTGAATGTTCACTTGAACTGTTCATTGGATGAGGAAGTAGTTTTGATGTTCAGTCACTCACCATTGACTCAGATATACCTGTTGTATAAACAGGTATACATGTTTATACACTGTTTACTGCAAACTAGACTCTGAATTCAAATTTGAGTGTAATGTCAATTGTATTTCCTTTAGGTTATTTAGATTTGTTTTTTATTTCTCAGTAACATAATCATATCATAATCATATTGCGATTGGTATTACAGAATATCTTTCATGGATCAATGTCACTGGACCAGCTCTATTTGGCAAGACCTTTACCCTGTCTGTCAGACTACCGCTCACCAGTTAAAGGGCTATATCTGTGTGGAAGTGGCTCTCATCCAGGTTTGCTTTAAATGCTCAACACTCATATCAATACTAAATTCAAATAAGGCAAGGATATA
Organism: Betta splendens; assembly: GCF_900634795.4. NCBI lineage: Eukaryota > Metazoa > Chordata > Actinopteri > Anabantiformes > Osphronemidae > Betta > Betta splendens. The sequence continues at coordinate 11,343,700 of NC_040895.2, forward strand.
TGTCATATAGATGTTGGGACTGTCCTTGACTTTGGCTATCAGAGCCACAGTTAGAAGAACACACTTCATGAATGTTTACATTGCCCTACATCTTCTATGTGATGTGTCTTTAGGTGGTGGAGTTATGGGTTCCCCTGGCTGGAACGCTGCACTTGCTGTCATGGCTGACCTGAAACGTCGCTAACCAACCAACAGCATCAGCCTGTGAACAACTCAGCACTAATCAAGACATCTGAGCTGGTGGAAAAATCACTATTACCAATACAAACATTAAATTGCATGTTTAGAATAAGTGATTGCTTATACAATTAAAACAAATACAACTCAAAGCACACACAAAGTAACTGTGTATGAATAAATTTAAGTACGTGTTTCATTTTCATAAATTTGACTTACTTCTTTGTTGTGGTTTTGTAATGTTCATTTTACAGAAATGGTACATCTCAGAACTTTTTTCGTGTTTCGTGGATGATGAACATATTACATGTCAATTACAAATCAACATATGTTACTGTTTTAGGGACAAAAAGTGGACCTTGAGCTAAGAACTTTCTTAAAGCCTATCAAACTATTACAGCAGCGCTTCTAATATATAACAAGCAAACTACATACAAGTAGTATGGGCAGTATAATTATTGCCACACAATATGTGTAAGTGTTGTGAAACTTCTTATTATGTTATTGCGTAGTTACAATTATATTAATTGCAATAAGTCAAAGGAGACATAAACGTTATCTTTTATTAAGACTTAATCACTGTTACGTCATCTTAATAGCTCCATAAGCTATAACGGTGTACTGCTCCTTTAAGACGTCGTCCAGGGTGGAGCCGACGCAGGCGTTGACGCTCAGGAAGTGGAATAAACCACCAAAGATTCCCGCAGATTCGATAACGATTGTCCCGGTGTTGCTAACGCGTCGAGACAAACCTTAACATTTGCCTAAACGTTATTTGTGGGCCAGTCGGGACGATAATGCTGAATGGTTGCGCTCATGAAATTCACCAGAGATATACGCTGGCTTTTGGGATTCGGGAGCGGTAAGAATCGTCCCACTTTTCAAAACTTTCTGAACTCCTCGTCAACTTACAGGGATCCCAGAAACATGCATAAGGTCGGCCGAAAACGACGCCGCGTTCGTTGTCGGACACTTGGTCGCCGAGGCGGCGGGTTCGTGCCGGTATTTCATTGTTGTTCTAAGTGCGGAGCTCAAATCGCGTTCTTGGTGAAACAATGAAAGTTCCTCTCTGGCTAGTTACACCCTCGCTTGCACCATTTCCAAGTCTGCGCACTTGGTGCCAGTAAGTGGGTTTTATTAGGCTGCCACAACTGAACCATTCAAGATGTTTACGTAAACATGAAGTAAAAAGCGACTATTTTACGTAAGCAGTTAATAGTGGCACGCACAAAAAGAGAAACAATAGACGTTGGAGGTTTATTGTCAGCCCATGTTAAAACTTCTATGATACAAACAACAAACAAAGGCCCTAAAGTACACAACATATATATTATAGTAACATTATTAACTTATGTGCCCTCAGTGTCCAATGTTCCCTCAGGTTGTTTGTTCCGCTTGTAGGTACGCCATGTGTCGTTTCCTAGTAGTACAAGCTGTAATGCAGAGGTTTACCCAGATAAAACCACATCAGAGGTGGCGTCTGTGATCCTAGAAAATCTCTTTCAAGTACTATTTCAAGGTTGTCATGTTTATCTGAGTCAGATTAGCTCACACCAGCGAACGTGCCGACTATTTCTTTTCTGTTTTGTGGCTCATGCAAATCTCCCGTGTCATTTAAAATTTGCTGAGCTTTACACTGGGAGATTGATGATCTACTTTTATAATTTGTATGTAAATACTATAGCATGTTCCATAACACTGAGCTGATGTGTAACTTCAGTGGCTGCTTTAATAATAAAGTCATACTTACTCTCTGCCGTGAGGCCGATTTCCTGGTTAAACTTCCAGTCCATGATGATACACTGTTATTTTGCATTCCTGTGGAAAGAGCTCACCTTTCAACCCAATGCTAATTTGGGCAGTCTCCTTGAAAAGAGGGCAAACAGAGACACTTTTGTTGCGTTTGTTCACAGATCATGGATCATTTGTTTGTTAGGAGGAAATTCCATTATAGTACAACGGTAACAAAAAGCACATTAAAAGTAGGATTCCAACATGAACTGAAACTCTTTTTTGCATGTATCGTTGGAGACACTGACTCAACTTGATGGTTGATTAGGGTTGTCTTTACCAAATAATTACATTAATGTGAAACACATCACACACATTAACACCTGTTGCTTACTGAGTGTTTATGAGTGCTGCCTAAATGTTTACCTGGGCCTGGTAAACTGGAAAATATACATACATAGAGAGAAGAAGGAAGTGCAGTGGCGGCTCATCATTCCACAAGCTATAGAGTCAGCGGTACACTCAGCTAGCACACAGCAGTGAAGGGGGGTTGCATAAATTGCAATGGAATGACTCAAGTCATGTTATAAAATGTCTTTTATAGGTTTAGTTTGTACAGTGTCACTAATCTCTGGCAAGCAAACAGATATGTACATAACATAAATGCCTACATGTTATAGTTCTTTGCTTCCTACTGTTTGTTTGGACCTAAGACAACTACAGGCATCTAGCTAATCTGATCTATGCTCAGTTGTGTTGTATGTAGTGAATGTGGCAGTGGAGAAGTGAAGGAAAAATATCTTTTGCCATGTTTGTTTCTGTGTTGAGTCTTTGTTCTTTTAAGAAAGCATTACGTCATGTTTCATGTCTCCCCCCAGTGTTAATTAGATGCAGATGTATTTAATTTTTGTAATCCATTACATTAGGTTGAGTTCAGTGTGAAAGATAAAGAAAAAAACATGTTTTTAAAACTATAATAGGAATTCTAATCTAGTACTGCATTGGCATCTGAACATTACATATACATGTAGAGTAAATAGCTGTGCGAACTTTCATATTTTCATATTCATATTTCACTTTCATATTCTTAACTATTTGGTGTATTCCGACTGATGACATCTGTTTTTTTCAGCAATGAAAAGTTAAATGCATTGATGTACTGTGTATTTTCCAGCGGCCCCCCCAGTCCAGCAGGAGGAAGAGCAAATGGACTATGGTGCTGCAACCCCTGACCACAGTAATGATGCCACTTTGCTACAGGTAAACACAAGGTGTCAGGTTGACAGAATATCGTAAAGGTTGCTGGGTTAAACGTGCACAGTGCAGTTTTTGACCCTGTGTGTACGTGTGGTCTAGCATGACATAAATGGAGAGGAGGATTTGAACGAACAGGAGAGGGTCAAACAGAGGGCAGAGCGACGTAAGGCCAAAAAAAAGGTAAGCACAGAAATATACTCCTTTTTAAAAAAGGTTTGGTTGCACTCTGTAATTTTCGGCTGTTGCATCTGTTTCAGCGTCGGCGAAAACGTAAGAAACAGGAGCAGGTTAGCCAAAACGAGAATCCAGAGCAGGTAACGATCAAATCTTATTTATATGAAGGCACTTGGTATCGACCTCTGAAGCTGGACATTTCCATGTGACTGAATATTAGGATGATGAGGACGAGGATGCAGGTGCGGAGTCTGAACTGGAGGGGAGCGCATCAGAATTTGAAGTGGTCGCTGAAGTGGAGGTTGAAAAGGAGGAGACAAAGTCAGCTTCCTCAAACAAAAACATGGACACTCCAGTAATGGCCTCCTCGGGAATCAGAGGCCATCAGAAGGGCCAAGCTAAATCCACTGAAGAGGTAGGGGGTAACGAAAATCTCCACAAAGAGAGAGAAAAGGACAGGCTGAAATTTTTTAAAAATCTCCTTATTCCTCATTTACTATTGTTAAAAACTAGACTGCAACTACTGTTTCTATCCTCTGGAGGAAACATAGCCTCTTTATTTGAGTTACTGCCTCATAAATATAAGCCTTACGTGGCACTAGACTGAACACCAACATCTTACTCTTTGTGTCTCACAGGAACCAGAGTGGGATGTAAGCAGTGCCTTTGTTGCTAATGCTGCTAGCCATATAAAACCCAAAGGGTCGAGGTGCAAATCCAAAGAAAACAAGGAGAACGAGGCGAAGAGAGAGGTGACTAATGTATAATGTATTTGATTTTCTAGTGTCAGTAATGTGTTCTCGCCCACTCAAATGCCTCCAAATATAGACCAAGTCTAGACTGATGTGCAAAAACTCTTAAAGTCAGCATTACAATGCAATAGTACAAAAAGTGAAGCAGTCTGAATGCTTTCTAAAGACAATGTATGAGTATGCTGTAAATTCTGTATGTGTGGCTGGCTAAAAGTTGTTTTTACCTTTTTATTTTAATGCAACTGTGCTGTATTAAAAACAACAGCATTTCACTTGCCTGAATCACTGCAGGGAAGACTGAAATCAGAAAATTATCAAGGTTCTGTTCCTCACACTTGATCATGGCTCCAGCCTCTAGCAGTATTTTTGACCAAAAGAACATTTTTCTTACAGACAAATGGAACTGACACCACAACAAAGAAAAGCACATCGCTGACAGGTAAGGAATGATTCCCACATAGCACACTCTTTCCATTAGGTTATTTGTTGAATCAGTAACAAAGGTTTCAAGGAAATTATTGATTATACATGCTTTGGTACAACATGCAACATGTGCCCTCTGGCTTATCACTTTTTTCCCTTTTTCAAAGAAAAAGGGATAAAGCTGGTGCAGGAGGGGCAGTACACACAAGCAGTCAGTATGTTTACCGAAGCCATCAAATGTGATCCAAAGGATAACAGGTATATCATTTGTGATCACTGTTGTTTTTACAAATCAAATGCATATTAGACGCAGCGTTTAAATTATATTTCTAAACTGTTGTCTAGGTTCTTTGGGAATCGTTCCTATTGTTTTTACTGCCTAGAGCAGTACCCTCAGGCTCTGGCAGATGCCGACCGCTCCATTCAGCTGGCCCCAGACTGGCCTAAAGGACACTTTCGCAAGGGACGTGCTCTTATGGGGCTGAAGGTGGGCACATGCTGGTGATCCTAGGATCTATTATATAATTAAATGATTCTCTGCTTCTGTGTTTGTAGGCTTTGTGATACACATAGCCTTTACTTGCATATTTAGTGGTTCTTTGTGTGTTGTAGCGGTACAGTGAGGCAGAGAAAGCTATGGAGCAGGTGCTGAAACTGGATGAAGACTGTGAAGAGGCTGTCAACGACCTCTTCAACTGTAAAGTGCTTCAGTTAATGGTAAAAACATCCTTAAGTTTAAAGTTCAAATGAAAGAGAAACAACCTTAATTCTCCTCATGGTGTTGTATTTTAATTATTAGGATCTTGGTTTTGAGGAAATGCAAAGTGTCCAACTGCTGGAGAAATTTTCCACAGTGCATGCTGTTCAGACATTTTGGACAGAAGCTGCCAGGGGTAAACTTGCATACATGTTTAATGAATTGAGCTTGTGTTTTCTCTCAAAACTATGTTTCCATTTTCTGTGGTTATTAATGATTAAATCATTTTCGTTTTTCAGCTGGAAGCCAAGATTCATCAGTTGTGCAGCCAGGGTAGGTCATATTTTGCCTTTTTGTTCCGAAATTCCGAAACATATGTATTTAAGCTTTTTTGATTTTACACATCATTCTATTTCCTCTCCCTTCAGAAGCCCTTGTCCCTCTCTATGGGTTGGAAATGTGACAACTGAGCTAACTGAGAAACACCTATGGGACCTTTTTCAAATGTATGACTAAAGGCTACAGTATAGTAAAATATCTGATACTAATTAACTTGAAACAAAAAACAGTCCACATAAGCATTTTGAATTCAATTTAATTTTAGGTTTTTCTTTTGAATCTTGTGTTTTTTTTTGTCTTTTCACCGTAGGTATGGTGATATAGAGAGTATCCGAGTGCTGCATGACAGATTCTGTGCATTTGTCAACTTTAAGAATGCAATCATGGCAGCTCGTGCAATGGAAAAGTTAAACGTGAGAACATATATTCAATCAATCATCTACTTTAAAGAAAAGAATATTACATTTATGTATACATGCATGTATGCTTGCTCTCACAGGGCTACTGTATTGAGAACACGCGTTTAGTAGTGCGCTATCCTGACCGTCATTCTCAAAAGTTCCTTCCAATTCCACTTAAGACCTGTCTCCCTGTCATCCAGCAGCCAGGAGCAACTGCTGGGTAAGAATACTTCCATATACAGAAAACAAAACTATGAGTTTGAAATCACTCAACTCCATTTTTTGCACTTTTACTTAACGTGCATCTCTGCTGCCCCCACACTCATTGTTTCTGCTCAGACCTCGACGACGTGGCCCAGTGAATGGTGATGAGTGTTACTTCTGGAGAACCACTGGCTGTCATTTTGGGGACAAATGTCGCTACAAACACATTCCTGATCAGAAAGGGAAGGACCGAAAACCCTGGCAGCCTTGAACTGGATTTACACTCTGTCTTTATATGGTGCAGACAACTGGGATACACAGACTGAGCTAAAGAGTTGGTACTTACTGGACCAGGTTCTCTAGGCTAAAAATCTTTTGTATGGCAAAAATGGACCTGAATTTATAAAGGATCAGATTCAGTAGACCTGCTGTAAGGCTGGGATGAACACACATGTTCCACAAAGGACTGTGAGTATGATGGTTTTTCTCTTTTTACCAAAGACCGTAATTGATGATATTGCTCAACGACCCTAAAGAGAGCAACAATATCAATGGGTGTTTTGGCTGAAGACCTAAATATTTGCAGCCCTCCATGGCATTTGTTGACATATTCTTACTTTGAAGAATATAGCTCAACCTTACAGACCTGCATCATAAAGAGGGGATGCCATCCTTTTATTATAGTTCTATCACAAAGCAGTGTTTTCCCACGTTTTAGACAGTAAATTAACCACTATGTTAATTTGCTTTTTAGGGTTATTCATTACCCACAGTTGGTGAATTTACTTGGTTTCCTGTTCACTGTTTATCTGAAAACATCCATATTTTCTCCTAGACCAAAGACTTGCAGAGGGGTGTCTTCGTAATGTCCAGTGCCTTAGAATCATCACAAGGGTTAAATGGACATGGGAGTTCCAGATTAGATGTTGGGTACTGTAAAATAATATGCCTTAGTTCAGGTTATTTACTTACTGGCTGGCCTTTTGTCAGATTAAAAGATTGGGTTCTCTGACTGCATGCTGGTTGTGCTTGCAGGGTGTGGAAGAGACCGTACTCATGCCATAAATACTATGCAGTCCAAAACAATAAATGCTATATGAAGGCCATAGTGTTCACCTTTTCGTGAACCTGTGCTAGACAGGTCTCGTTTGAATCTGAAGTAGTTCTTGTAATGACAATGCATAAAGTGTGGAATTTTTCACTTCTGCACGCATTGCGTTCCTCTTTATAGAAGCTGATTGAGGCACTGATCTGTAAACATAGTATAAACTTACCCCAGCAGTAGCCAACATGCTTTTTTAGTACATTTGCATTGTAGACATCATAGGACTTGATCTTTATGCAAAAGAAAAGATGTCTTGATTGTCAGACATACACCCACCATTACCACTGGTGTTAATGACATGGTTGATGCTTGCAGATGAATTAATTCTTACTACAACAGTGCCTTACACAATGTCATGCTCGGTCATGTTAACTACATGCTCCACTGATGGAACGTATGGATCCTAACAAGCAGTGTTTTTGACCTTGTGGTCTTCTGTTCAGTATTTCAGTGAACCAAAGAATGCCTCATGTGATGGCCCCACACTGAAATGAAAACGCATCATTCCCTGACCAGTAACAACACTAGACAGAGCGCTTTCTTTGGCATGTGTCTGTGTCGGCCTTGACAGTTGCATCTATCACCGCTGGTTTAAATCTACACTACATTTACCAGTCGACTATGTACAGCAAAGCAAGAGTATTTATTTTATTTATAGCTATTTTTCCTCTTCACAACAAACCTTAGAACTTTTTTCTTCTATTCTACTGGCCTTCTTGCCTTTCACTTGACCTGTAGATTGTTTTATTGCCTGTCTTCTGTTTATTTGTCTTCAAGAGCAATATTTAGAGCTATTTGGTTCCTACACTGTCACATGATGCATTTCTGCTTTTCATCATTTACTTTCAGTCATGTGGTTTAAACTTGCAAAAAAGGAATTGGACCCAAAACGCTAAGATTGCACTTGACTTGATTCAAACAACTTGTTTCTTGATAGGTGCTGTTAACTCTGGTTGCACAGTGTGCTTCATTTTTTCCCCAAGTGACAAAATGCATTTTGCATATTTTAATGTAATATTATAAATAGTACAACAAACTATTCCCTGCTTTAATGTCAGCCATTGTGTTCTGGGGCTTTTGTTCTTTTAAACAATTTAAAAGTATTTTAGAAAATTTTATTTTTCATCGTGATGTACACTTTGATGACCAGAGCACTGCAATTCTGCTAGTCCTCCCAATGTATTTTCATTACTGCACTGTAAAAGGATATTTTATATTTAATAAATGTATCTGACCACTTCTAAAATTTGTTTGTGTGCATACATCATTAATAGTATAAACTAGGAGCACACCCTTCACAAACTTAAATGGGTTGTCCTGGCTGCCACAAGGTGGCAGTGTTGCACTTGAAAGAATTAAAATACATCACCAACAACCAGCCTCTGCAATGCATATGCGTACATCTTTTTTGATGTCCACATAAACCAAGATGTTTCTGCAAGTCACTCCTTGTGCTCAAAAAAACTTAAATCAAAGCAAGCCAGGCTGCTGTGTGCATGTGTGGGGTATAGTAACCCTGTCATCACTAGTCTGAGACGTGTGGTCAGCATGAAAGAGGTATTGGGGATTCTGTAACCGCTTAGCCTGATGGAAGATATAGACATGACTTACAGTACTGTGATAGTGTGGGAAAAGCAACTATTACGCCACAGATGACATTTGAAATAAAAAGGAACTGAGCCACCTGTGAATGCACATCCCTGGGTGCGAGAGCAGTAGATGCTGCAAAATTACAAGCACACTCCAAATATTTAACACATGAAGCCTGATTTTGTTTGTCAGGATGCAGTGCAACCGACTTCATTCAAAGGAATTGCTACAAGCTAAAGTATAAGGCGCATGAAAAAGTACACGTTGACAAAGGATTCAGAAGCAGCACTAGGAGCAATTTAAAAATTAAACAACAGCAACAAAAATGACATGGCCTAAACCTATTAAGGATTTGTAATTATTGCATGAAGCTAACACTCAGACAGCTTAGCTCTCTTTTATATATAACTTGTACAGCGTGCTCTATACTCAATGCACTTGAAAAGACGGTAGTTGGGGTGAGCATGAGGAGGTGCTGTCACTTAGAAAAGGTTGTTTATTGTTGGAGGGTACGTATTTATTTCATGCCTCCACAGATTGTGGGTAAGGGCAGAGCCGGCCCGGTTGGCGTAATTAGAGAGCTAGAGAGAGCGAGCCCTCTGCCACAGAGAGCTGCTTCGCTCAGACACTCTGAGCCATGTGAGCCCTCCAAGAGCCATGAAACACACTCTCACTAACGCACACACCCGCTGAGCTGTTAAGTTTTGGCACACGGTCTAGAACACCTGTCTAGCCTACTCTAATTAGTCTAATAGTTATAATGGATGTCACACAACTATGATGGTTTTGTTTTTTAACCTGAGCCCAGCATTTTCTTGTAGCCTTTTTATTCTTTACCTTTCTTATTCCTGTGCCTGTCGACCATGGAGGTATCCCTCTGATGTTGTCCCGCTAATAGGGGGTCTGCTTTTCCTGTTCGGTTTTACCAGTCAGGGAGGGACCACCATCCTGAAAACCAGTCACACCATCAGTGGTGCACACAAACATCTCAATTACAACTTCAAAGTTTACATGACTGCACACAAATACACATATATGGAACATAGTTTTTTTTCACCCTGTTGGAAATCTGCATAGGAGTTAAGTGTTTTTACAGTGTGTGCTTGATGTTTCATTTCCTACCGCCCCTGTCATGATTGTAATTTTTCATGTCTATGAATAAACCTTGCTACCTTAAAAAAGGTGCCCACCGATGTTTACTTGAAAACAGAAATACAGTTTATCAACCCAACACCCTGACACCAAACATTTCCACGTAGCTAAATTTATCCTCTGTCCTCCAAAAATAATCCAAAAACTAAACAAACACATTTCAAACATGCAGAAAGGCCTTAGTAGACATCTGGGAGATCTGGGAGACTGAGCAGTAAAGACACCAAAACATTATTAGGACTAATCTGGATCCAGCTATATCTATTCTATACTTGCTGTAGCCTATAATCAGGGTACTACTATAGTACCACAAACCTGGGCAGGGGTGGCACAGGATATGCTCATCGGACACATTCGCCATGGCAATGGTGAGTCTGGGCCTATTTTAGAGATGGTGGTTTGTGGGCTTCTCAACAAGGAAATATCTACCCTGTGGTATAGGGAGCTTCTTTAAGGCAGTTGGAAGTTGGTGTTCGAAACTATTCTGGAGCCAAAGTCCTTCCTGTTGGGTACATTTGCACATGGTCACTATAAAGTTGTGTAACACTGTGGCCAAACTGTGAAAAGCATCTTTGACCAACAAGTGAAGAGCTTTAAAAAAGCCTAATTAAAAACTTGACTTGCTTTTGATAGTGCAAATGGGTTTCACGCTGTAATCTCACAATATTTTGTGATTTTTACTTTTTAGAGACTTCTAAAAAAAGATTATATTAATTTACTTGTGAGAAAAACTCTGCCTTTGATTTCTGTTCGTTCTAATAATTAGGCTGAAGAATTGTGCTTTAGTGTTTGATTTGAGGTCAAAGCTTCTAATATGAGTGAATGAAAGTTAGTTTGAAAAGGAGCACGAGAGGAAAGAGGGAGGGAGTGAGTGAGGCAGGGAGGCAGGGAGGGATATAGGGAGAAGGAGGGAAGAAGGGAGGATTAACTAAGGAGAGCATTTAGTAGACACGCTCCTCCACTGAGTCACTCTCCCCCAGTCTGTGAAGTCCACCACTGCAAACATTTGCTGCCTGCCAGGTGAGTGAACTTTCACCTTACATTTTTCCTATTAGACTTGTTTTCTTATGAAGAATATTATTTTATTTTCACTTGGTTAACTTGGTTATATGTATATTGCAGTATTTTATATGCACCAATATATGCTAAGATAACAGGTGTTTTAATGGCTGTCATGCAGGCCCAGTTTATTTATCTTCTTGCTATTCTTCAGACCTATAAATTATGATTCTGTAATCTATATTATGCCAAAATTCAGGAAATTGTTTTTTTTTTACCTGAGGCAGTAGCAGCAGATTCCCACTTTAAGGTTTTATACATTACAGGTAATGAATGTGATTTATCAAGATTTACCCCTGAAGGCCTATTTTCTGACTGTTCCATCATCACTGGAGGAAAACAGCTTTCGTGTATGTTGTGCTCAGTGTTGTCCTGTGGCCTGCGGTGATGCAGGGCTCCAGGCTCTGTCTCCACCGCTGACTTCTTTTTGGCTGTGACACTTCTTAGCCTCCAATTAAGCGCAGTCTCGCGTTTCTGTCTGGTTAGTTAGCCTTGGGGGATGTTTATTCATGTAGCACCGGTGTATCTCTAATTAAATGCCTGTGTTTCACATGATTGAAAAGGCTTCAGTTTAATGTTTGTGGGACCAGGCCCACAGGACAGGTCACCGGTTAAGCTGCCTCTGTATTATTTCAGATATGATCATATGGTCTTTCATATGATACAGAATTACTCAGCTACCTGGACCGTTTTGTCCAGAGGATGTCACCATTGGTCCGTTTGATAACGAGGCACTAGCTCTTTATTCGCCTTGTGTAAGGATTAAGGCCTATGCAGTATTAGTCTGAAGGTTTATCTGAAACTCAAGCTATCTTGCCTTTAGCTATAAACTGGCGTAAGTAACACATAAGATAAATACTGCTCAATTTATGACATAATGTTTAATATCTTTAATATCTATTATATCTATATTCCAAAGCAAGTCAATAAATGTCAACTTCACCTGCAGACCCCCGCCTTCCCGCCATGACGACCCGCACTCTCTGCTTGAGCGTCCTCCTGCTGCTGCTCTCCCCCCCCTCCTTTCCCGCTCGCGCCGAGCCCCGACGGACCGCGTCCCCTCAGCGCAGGGCGGCGCGCGCACCCGCGGCCAAGGTGCGCTTGGCGGGCAACTTCGCGCGGGGCGCGCACGAAGGGCGCCTGGAGGTGCTGCACGACAACAGGTGGGGCACCGTGTGCGACGACGAGGTGAACATCAAGCTGGTGAACGTGGTGTGCAGAGAGCTGGGCTTCCAGGGAGGCGTGACGTGGGCGCACAGCGCAAAGTACGGCGAGGGAGAAGGTGAGAGAATGCTGACAATTACGACCGGGAAACCGGAAATGAGAACAGAGCTATTTGAGGCTAGCGGTAAGACGAGTGGTCCATGACACGTCACAGGACACCAGGTAACCTGAAAATATGACTATTAATAGTAATCATAAATTGAACAACATGTATCAGCTGTCACCTTCCAATAACACTAAATAAAGGAAAAGATTATCACTGAAGACACTCATAAGAAAACGTAATGTGTCATGGGATTGGATCCAGCATCTTGTTAAGTTCGCCTGACAAACCCGTGAAGCAAATATATGGAGCGAAAAGGCATTTCTTTTGAAATAACGGCAGCATTGTGCAGAGTAGTGCTACACTTGCTTTAGTTTATGGCCTTTCTTTACTGCTGCTTTTAAATCCAAATTAAAGAGGAGCGGTTGAGCTGATCCAAGGGGCACGATCTACAGCACCCTGCCTTGTAAAATACTGTGTATCTACTGCTAAACACGCCACTGAGGTGCAACCCTAAATCAGTGTACCGGTGAAAGCCAAGTGATTAGTGTTTAGGGACTGACTTGTGCCAATGCGTAAATGCAAAGCAATGCAATGCAATCGACCAATGACTCGTTTATCTTTACACAAGGCCCAATATGGATGGATAATGTACAATGTGACGGCTCGGAGAGGTCCTTGAAGGAATGCAAACACAACGGTTGGGGAGTGAACGACTGTAAACACTCGGAAGACTTGGGGGTCGTGTGCACGACTGAGCGTAGGCTGGATCCGACAGCTATCAGAGGCACCACCGCTGCCAGACCCAATGGCAGCCCTGCACCTCAGTGGCAGGGAGCCGTTGCCACCCAGAGGCATCCAGGATACAACTATTACGGAAATGGACATCCCTATGAGACCCCCAGGTTCCAGAGACAACAGCTCTACCAGGTAGACTTTAGTTGTAACACTGTCTGAGTCGTTCTCAGGAGGATATGTAATGGATGATGTGATTGGCTTCCTCCTCAAGGGTTTCAGTAAGGTACGAATCGAGGAGGTTCGCCTTCGTCCCATCCTCATGGCTACGAAGAGGAAGAGCCTCATCACAGAGGGTGCAGTGGAGGTGAAGCATGCAGGGAGATGGAGGCAGGTTTGTGACCTGGGCTGGAGTCTCAACAGCAGCCGGGTTGTGTGCGGGATGCTCGGCTTTCCTGAGGCAACGCAGCACAACGTTAAAATGTACAAGTGAGTATGAATTTCTCCCGAGTTTACCTTTGTGAACTCCATTTATTAGATTACGGAAGGTGTTGACGGTAGTTCAGAAGGCCAACATGCTCAGCATTCATCCCACTGTTAAATGAATATAAAGCCATTCTCTTTGGAGCCACTTTCAGTAAAGGCCTTCCGTCTGACTTATCTTCCTCCCCCAGGTACCTCTCCCCCGTTTCCCTCTTTATTCCTTCCTCCATTCTCCAGCCCCTGGATAATGATAAAAGGATCCCTGTCCCCTCTTTACTGCTCTTTCTCTATAGCTCTCTCTCTCTAAGCAAATCACCTCTACTCACCTCATTGCCTCTCTCACTCTCCCCCCTTTTCTGATGCTATCTTCAACTCGCAGCCTCAGACAAAAAACAGCCTCACTTTAACTTTTAGATTCCCATACAGGGATGTAATATCTCTGCTGATTGTACTTTAACTGTCCCATCGATAGCATGTGTGAGCCAGAGGTATTGGCTATTAGCTGTTGGGGAGCGGGATGAGAATCTTTGCGAATCCAACTTATCTCCCTGGCAGGGTAGTCTTTACACGACTGAGGCAGCCATGTGTCTTTTCAAATGTAATCCTGCTAAGGGCAGCATTTCTGGGCATGGCCGCGGGAGAGCCTTTAGCAGAGTGGACAAAAGACAAAGAAATGCAATTATATTTGTATGATTTCTAAGGCTAGCTAAGCTAACCAGCTACAAGTCACCACTGCATATGGGTAGACATTTGACTATTATCACTATGTAAAGTAAAGTTTTGCCTAAACCACACAGGGGCCACACATTTGTATAAAATTACTCATATTATAAACACATTATAGGGATGAATTGTGTCTGACCATCCACTGTCCTGACTAGAAGGGGACCCGCTGAATCTTGCTCCTGAAGAGCTATCCCCTTTAGGTGATTCACAATTCTGCTATTACTTACCGCTCTTGGATGGGGTCATTTTGACTTAACTGGCAACCGATCACAACATGTACTGTGCACAGTAGGCGCTAAATTCTCTTTGCTCCTCAAAGGCTGTGCCTATTCAAGAGGTAACATATTTGTTTTATAGACATTGCTTATCTTTTTATCTACTTTAAGAACCGCCCATATTGAAGCAGACTAAAAGTATTTCTGCATTGTCCTTGAATTAAGCCATGTCCCCTGAACTCTGTTATTGCAAAGACAGTAAAGCTATAACTGGATTCTATTGTTGGGTGAGAGCATCATCAGGCATCATATCGTCAGTAATAAAAGGTGCTGCTGTCAAACTGCCTGGCACGAGTCTGTACATAGTCTATACTGGATCATTTATTAGAGCGCAGCTTTCCCGCATTGCAGGTGTCATGCTTTTTCTGCTCCTTTTTCTGCTTTGATTTCCTTTCACAACACAGCCTCAGTGCTTCAATACGTAGTGTGCAAAGAACAGGCGGTGAAAGGTAATAGTTGAGTGAGGAATTAGATGGGCAGATTTGTGTCACTGTAAAATATAAGGCTGTGGAATGAAAACGGCCATGATTTAATAAATCTTTGTTTGCTTGTGCTGGGTACCAACTGGGGTTTTGCTCAAGCTTTAGCCTGTTTGATGTGCGTGTACTTACTTCATGTTCTGTCTCCACATTAGTGTATTTGTTCACTTACAATGTTTTTCTGATTTAAAAATGGTGTACACACGACACTTGCAAGCAGAATACAGAAGACGTAATCAACAGTTATTTCAGCTGCAGTCAGGACAGTTAGTAGTTTTAAGGTACTGTGCCTAAAAAATGCCACTGTTCTTTAAATCAGCTGGTGTCAGTTTTGGATTCTTTTTTATGGTTTGATCACATTTAGTCAGTCACCCCCTCCCTTCTTTGCCCCAAGTCTTGCAGTCCATTCTTAGAAATCCTAGGCCATGCCATGTCTCTAAACTCTATGTGTCTTTTGGATGAGACTCTGAAGATGCTGTAATTACATGTTGGTCAGGGCAAAGGCTCTCCGGGGTTTCTGCTGAGAGTGAAAAAACACCCCCAATTATAGCTGTGTGTGTGAGAGAGCGTAAGACGGAGTTGGTGAAGGAGCAGGACGCGGGTGAGAAGAGAAAGAGGAGCCGGAGAAGGAGCCAGAGCAGCAGTCAGACGAGACAGATTTTTGCTTGCTTGTGTGAAATATGTCCAATTACAGCTGCAGTGCAGCCCGCTGTGTCAGCAGCTGTCTGTCGACCTCTGTCACTGTAGTGATTTGGGGACTTAACCAGCATTTTATGTTTAATTATGTTTCAGCTGAAATATTCTTATCATGAGGGTGTCATTTCGAGGATCGTGGGTGACATTTTGTGAGACCGAGTCTGGGTTTCCTGTCTGATGTCTATGTGATCTTCCTCAGTGACCTTCTCTTTAATTTATTTTCTCCTCTTTTATTTTCTGGGTGCATGTCAGAAGTTATTTCTGTGGTTTGGAACCAGCTGTGGAAGCTGGATTTGAAGTGCACTGATTTTAGCAGTTTACTATAATCTGCACGGAAATATTTAGCCACTATTTGACATGCAAGGTCCTCTCCATAGATGCAGGACAAATTATTCTTTTTACATACTGGCTTCAATATACTTCTTGTAAGAAATGTGTTGTGCAAACATTATTTTGAAACACTTTAAGAACTGTTTTCACAGCAGCCAAGCAAGGTTTTAAAAGATGCATATAAAGCTAAAGTGGTACAGTTTTGCCCAAACCAACGATTATAAGCTGCTAAACTGTTTTTAAGCAAGTTAATGTGTTTTCTGACGGAAGAAGGTTTTGTTTACATCTGTTTATGGCTAACAGTGTTTCTTTCTTAGCCAAAATGTGTGATATATCGTATTATACATATTTATATTATTTTCAAAATTAAAACAGATAAAATTTTTAAGGATTTAAAAGTAGAAGAGCAACAGCAAAGCCAGTGAGTAGTGTGACGATGATAAAACCAAAAACCATGGTGTAACGCTTGTCTTTTAACAGGCGGGTGGGACTCCCTATCATTAGTGTCTGTTTTCTTGCCTCTATAACAAGTGCTGGAAACACTGTTTGGAGACGCAAGGCTGATGAACACTGTGGAAGTGGAAAACAAACCAGTCCTGAAGCAGTCTGTTTATGGCATCAACAGTAAATGACTTGTAGAGAAATCCACGTATTCTACTTATTAGGGCTACTTTAAATTTTATTGAATTAGTTCTAACATTGTTAGAAGAAGAGAGCCATCTACTTTTAATTAATGGTTTCTTATATAATAAAAGCATGGAATTTATGTGCAGTATTCTATTGTCCTTGAACTAAGTTCAACCGTTGCGAATGTCCCAAACAGTGCTGTAATTCAGTCAAATGAAAGATCTGCAAAAGACCTGAAGGTTTTCTTTTACAGCCTCTGTAGACGTCCTGAGGGTGCGAGAGGGAAAACGGTTGTCTGATTGGTCTGTGGTGAGGTCACAATCAAGTTACAGACACGTTTGCCTTATGGGAAACTGCGTTTGCATATGTATGGGCCTGCTCTTATGGTTCTGCCCCTGATGACATGTTACTTCAAAGCCACATGGTAGACGCATTTAAGATATTTTACAAGCGTAATTCAAGGCACAGTTAAAGCATAACTGTTAAATTCTACATAATGTGTCAGTCACAATTTATGGCAGGCCTCGCACTGTTTCATGCAGCTTTATTTATCTGCCTGGGATTTAAATTTATGGGCTTTTTCTGTCTCATCAAGTCAAATGTTTGATTTGAGAGCAAGTAATGTTGGTTACACTATCAAGATTCTATTTACTGATGTTTCAATGACTTCACTAAGCTTAGTGTTATATTTCCACCTCCTATAGCAGAGACATTACAAAGACAGAAATGCCATTCGGAACTAGCAAAACACAGTTTACAGTTTAGACGGTCAACAGCCCAAAGACCTCTGCATACCATTATGACAGTGTTTCTCTTGAGTCCTGCATTTTCAGTTTGTTTTCAAGTTTTTTGCTTTCACTTTACGGGAATGTCAAGAATTTGTCAGAATCGCAAATATTGACCTGCCTGTGGTTTTATCCAAATACCTGTTGACATGTTTGCTTTTTTAAGTGGGAAAACCATAGAAATCAGCATTTAAGTATTGCTCTACTGTGTCAGTAGCCAGAAACAGCCTGAAAATAATGTCTCATGGGTGCGTGTGATGGTGTGTGCTTTGCTGTAAGAACCCGCATGTGCATCTCATGATGAAAGGCAGTTCTATGTAGATCCAGCTTAATAAATAGGGCTTATATGTACTACTGTTAATCTGCAAATAGCATTAGGCAGTTTTCTTAATCCATTGAACTTATTCCTGTTTGAAGGCATCTACTTTATAACACTATTCATTTATGAGGCTGATAAACACGGTGTAAAACATCCTTCTGGCAGTGGAGCGTGTATCTGTGAGTGTTTTGGTACAGCCAATGTGAATGTGAGTGATGTTGCGTTCCCTTTGCAGTGGTTTGAGGATGTCCTGGTCTGTGTGGCATGTCTGCTGTGTGCGTCTGCCAAGAGAACAGAAGGCTTTCCTCTCCACTGCTCTCACAAGTCAGTCGGCTTGCTTGCTGTGTAAATCTCTATTTGGTTCGGGCCTTTCTGGGACGTGCAGCGCAGCGTGGTGCCAGAGTTTTTGTTTGTATAGCGTGCTTGGTCAAACCCTGTTTTCCCAGAAATGTTGTACATCACTGATGTTGAATGTCATGATTTTTTTGTCCTGCATGTGGCTTTGGAGGTTAAAAACGCAGTTTAAAATATCTTGTATTTTTTCATTCCTTTTATAGTTCTTACATCCTGTAGTTATGTACAAATCTCTGCTATGCTGCAACAAGCAACCTGAATTTCCATCTGTTTGTTTTTGTGATGCTAAGGTTCCCGACTCTTGAATACTTGTCTTTGTGTTGGTGGGTAAAGAAGTAGTGCCGCCTCATAGTTCTGGTTCATATTATTGATAACATAAGCATGAATATAATAAACAATAGCATATTGTAACAAAATGTGTTGAGGTGACAATAACACTGTATTTCAATCTCACAGGAAAATATGGGATACCAAGGTTGCAGATCCCTCAACAAGGTAATAATCTTTATTTTCCTGCCATATAGTGCATTCATATTTTACAACCATGCTCACACACTCAAAGAGTTAAACTTCATTTATCTACTTGGCAGGTATCCAGCATGAACGCTACAGTTTTCAGTTAGAAACATTAAAATAAAATGTGCTTGCATGTGTTGCCTGCACAGTCAAATCAAAACCGAACCTGAACAAACATATAAATCAAGATCACGCCATTCCAGATGAAGCAGATTAGCTGTGTTTTGGCTGGTTCTGATTATAGTTATGTTTTTTATGTCCATTTAAAATCAAGATAAACGTTAGGTTTTATATTACTGCATACTGCATTGTTCATAATGGGAAATCCTAACACTGACCTACTTGTGTTTTTTAGATTGAGCCTCATGGCTAAGAAGAAGGGATTTTGGGTAGAAAAAGTTCACTGTCTTGGCATCGAGAACAGCCTATCAGAGTGCCATGCTCAGCTGTCAATCCCCCGGAGCCCCACCCCCTGTAAGAACGGGAGACATGCTGTGGTCAAATGCGTACCAGGACCCCAGTTTTCCCGCATGTCCTCAGGAAGACCACAGGCCCCGCATCCAGTTGTGGTAAGATTATTTAAGATAAAGCCTTAGGGAGGTCAGTTCATACTGTAGAACTCATTCCTACTCTGCACTGTTCTGTGCAGCCTGTGCGTCTGAAAGCAGGCCCCAGGTTGGGTGAGGGTCGTGTGGAGGTGCTCCGAGAAGGAAAATGGGGGACCGTTGTGGACCACATGTGGGACCGGAATGCAGCCAGTGTGGTGTGTAGAGAACTGGGCTTTGGTACTGCCAAGGATGCCCTGCAAGGAGCCTACATGGGTCAAGGTGAGGGACAGAAACAGAACACACATTTAGTCTATTTGTTTAAAGTCTGCTGGTGTTTGAGTGTGTTTCTCATGACTCATGGGGTTCTGGAGAAGACAAGGAGACATGCTTACCTTTTGCTTATCTCAGACGCCGCACCCGTCTGAGCTGACGGATCAGATAATGTATGGGCAGGTGTGTTTGTCTGGCTCTGTATGTTACTTCATGAAGCTGCAAAGTTGTTGACTGAAATATCTCCAACTGTGATTAACGATTGTCATATAACACTTATTATACAGATGTCCAACTCTCACAGAAACCACTGATTTCTTAATCTTTCATCTTTCTGTGATGTGGTGGGACTTGGATAACAGTCTGCTAATTTAACTATTCAGTTTATCATATGTTCAATACTTTTAAAGCTTGTTGGATTAGCCTCTATCTTCTCAAATTGTTTTTCATAAAGGCCTTTCTTTTCGATGAGTCTGGCAGATTAAAATGTGCTTTAGTCTGCTCCTTAGGGAACTTGTATAGCACAGGCTTAACACCCTTTGTCATATGGTTTCAATCAGCACCTTATCTGTGGGGTCTGGGTCCAACTGGGTCCAACTTGTCACATTTGTTTGCAGTTTAAGTCATATTTCTCCTGTCCTACTCTTTGAAATGTGCCTTTCTTTCACCATATTCTGTTCACTTACTCTATTTAGCAGTGAAATAACCAAAGTGTGACTCTCTAGCCTTGAAAATGTCTGTGAAAGGGGTTTGGTGCAGAGTGCCTTAGATGTTGTGCTAAGAATAAACCTCTCACAACCACAACTGCTTCCAACACAAAGAGGGATTTTTCATCAAGTGCGAACTAAACGCTAAAACAGTCTATAAATATCTAAAAAACAATATGAGTAATTCTTTTAGTATCTGCTGTTCACAGCCACTTCAGAGTGTATGAAAGCCTCCATTCACTTCATTAACTCCCTGCAGCAATCTGAGAAGTCCAAAGTCATTACTCGGTATTCACTGTGTTTACCGTGAGAGAATTACATGCAAATAAAACCAGGCTGCTCTCTATTTCATCTTCTCAGCTGTAATTATTTTTCTTCCTATTTCTTAAAGGCACGTTGGATTAACTAGGTTTATTAATCAAGTTAAGAGGAGCATTTTACTGTCAGATTAAGCTGTGGCCTGATTTGTCCTGTCTGCTCAAACTTTGCCAAACCATCTTCTTATTGGATATGTACGAATCACACGTGCTGTGATCACAATTATCCTGTTACCTAATTTGCACATACAGTACTTTACATGAACTTAAACAGCAGATGCACCTTATAAAGCCATCACTTGCTCGTTTCTGTCACTAAAAAGGGCCCCAACATTAATATTTGCACTACACTCTTTCTGTGACAACCACATACAGATGTACACTGCCACACACATAGAACAGCACCCTTACATTTGCCTGTTCCTGTCCTGCACTTGCATACACACTGTATGATGATCTGACTTTCACAGTCCTCATATAACTTCCTTTCTATAACATGTCGTCTGTCAGACTATTTTCTGGGACATGTAATTTTCCATCTGTGTAAAGGCCACATAAACACAGGGCTATATGCTGCAGGAAAGGCCTAAATTAGGCTCAGCATGTGATAGAACAAACCCCTTAGTGATAATGATGTGCTGAGAGTGAATTTTTTTTAAATGTAACTTTGAATGAACTTCTAATTCGTGTAAGTGTGTTTCCCTTTTAAAACCATCACACCTCAGAGCACATCTGTCAGCGCATGAGGCAAAAACCTCTTCCGTCAGCATTGGAAGAAACGGAGTGTGGAATTATTTATCATGAGCAAATATGATAATGTGATAAGCGTTTTAGTTGACTGGCTAATTGGCTGGGGAGAAAGCTGTAGAGTTTGCCAGCAAGAGATTATGACTGCTAAGGTTGTTTCATAAACAGTTTCAGGTTTGGGTTCCACGTGTGCGCGTTGCGTCTCACAACTGGATAAGAGGCCTTAGAATGCTGTTGGCAAAACACACGCGAGTTTGATGCATATACAAACCCACACGTGTCTGCTTAAAAGCCTATATGATTTAAAATTTGGCCAAGAAGCAAATCTGAGAGACGTTGCATCAAAACAAAAACACAACACACTTTACAGCAGTCCAGGGAATTATCTAAATAGAACAGAATAGGGTTTCCCTCTGCACCACCAGCTATCAGTTCTATTCTCAAGAACGTGACCTCCGTTGCTTAAAATGAATTTTATAATCTGTCCAAAGATTGGTTCTAATTATACAGTAATCAAGCTCAATCTATTTATTGTAAATGTTCATTTCACATGAGGCCTGCCCCATGTTGGTTGTCATAACCTAAACATTGGGAGTTTGGATGTAGTTTGTGGTCCTTTCCCAGCAGATAGAGGCAGAAGTGGTTTTCATTTGTCATTTTCCTATGTACGAACCCACGCATGGCGACCAGGATGGGAGTAGGCCTACAATATACTAAAACCAACACAGAGCCAGATTGAGTTAGGCTGCAATCTGCTCTTGACCATCTTCTTTTTCACCCTTTTTTGTTGGGTTCGCTCTCTTTTTTTTTGTTGTTCGTGGTTTGGTTGTGCTTATTTCTGTGCTACAAGAGCTTCGAGTTTGCAGCTTTGTACCGTTTATTTAAGAAAAAAAACACGGAAGCCATAGTTTGCACTGTGTTTGCATTTGCTGCGACCATAATGGCAGCAGCTGTTTACGCTTACCAAATTTTGGTTGTTTAGAGATTACACAGCGCTAAACGGCAAACAAGCACTTGGAACACGTGGAAGTCTTCTTTTGTTGACGTTGATTTGGCCCGGTTTGTTCACCCAGGGTGCTGCTGTGCACACTGTTGTTGTTGTTGTTGTGCCCAAAGCAAAAGAATGGTGGTAATGAGGCGTGACAGATGCCCAAACTAGATGTTAGCGGTGCTGCTGCCTGGCTTGCAGGAGCGTTTTGTCACGACAGATCGGAACCTTTCATTGCTGGTTTGACGCTAACGTTGAGAAAGCTCATTCATGTGAATGGAATCTGCGGCCTCGCTTCTGTGTGTGGATGCTTTGTTGCGTGATAAAGTGTGCTAATGCCGTTGTGTCTGATCTGATTGGCCTCAAACATTGCACAAAAAATAATGTCCAGTAGTTTTGTCCATTATCCTCTCTCTGTTTACTCATGTTGTGTCTAAATCCAAAACGCCTCCTGCCCTTTTAGGTACAGGACCTATTCACATGAACAGTGTCCAGTGTATGGGGTCCGAACGCTCCATCCTAGACTGCTACTTCAGAGAAGTCCAACCGTGGACATTTAAACACAGCCAGGATGCTTCAGTGCGTTGTAACGTCCCTAAGACTGGCACGGAGAACACGGTACGAAGCCTGCGTCATAAACAACCGCACGCTTTTTGGCTTTCGGCTGTAGCACCGCGGCACTTAAATCCCTGTGATCTTGTGGATTCCAGGTACGGCTTGCTGGTGGAAGGGTTCCGTCAGAAGGACGCGTGGAGGTGCTGATGGAGGTTGGGGGTCGTAAGCGCTGGGGCTCTGTTTGTAGCGAGAACTGGGGCATCAATGAAGCCATGGTGGTGTGCAGACAACTTGGCCTGGGTTTTGCTGCCGGTGCTCATCAGGTAAGAACAGCCTTGACAAACATAGGACCCATCACCTTGATCTGGGTAATTTTGGAGTTATATGTATTCACTTTGGTAGATAATAAGCTATGACACTGCCCCTGTCCTCATCTGCGTGCCCCCTTTTTGTTTGACAGGAGACCTGGTACTGGCCCGGTGAACCAAGTGCAGCTGATTTGATCCTCAGTGGAACTCACTGTGTAGGCACCGAGCTTTCAATTCAACAATGTCGTCGCAACAACCATGTCCATTGTCCTCGTGGAGGTGGAGTGAAAGCCGCCGGAGTCAGCTGTTCAGAGAGTAAGTCAAACAATGGTGATGTGAAGTTAAAGACAACCTGTTTGAATCCTAATTAAACCTCTCACCTGTACCCTCTTCAGCGGCGCCTGATCTGGTTCTGGATGCTCAGCTGGTCCAGGAAACAGCTTACCTAGAAGACCGACCCCTCCACCTGTTGACTTGTGCCAATGAGGAGAACTGTCTCTCCTCATCTGCTGCCAGGATGAACTGGCCTTATGGCCACCGGCGGCTATTGCGCTTCTCCTCCCGCATCATGAACCTGGGCCGGTCTGATTTCAGGCCCAAAGCCTCAAAAGAGAGCTGGACCTGGCACCAGTGTCACAGGTAGAGCATCCAAGTCCCAGTGGTCATCATTCGGGTCCTGGATATGGCTGAATTGTGGGTTTTAAGAGGCTGTCAGAAAGCCCAGACAAACACAAGCTGCTGTTCAAAATGTAATGACCTAGTTCCACCATTTGGAGTAATTGTAGTTATATTTAATTTAATTGCATTCAATTGCAAGCAGGAAAGAAAACATCTGTGCCAGTGGGCCTATGATTTCATGTGAGGTCAGTAGGTAGCAACTGGGGCATTAGACACAGAGACGTTGTCTGTCACTGGGCCTCAACAGCTTGTTAGTTGTGAATAGACGACATAGGTTCACTTTTAACACATTCAGTACCTCTTGCATTCCCCATTTCAAGTTAAATTTCTTTTCAGGTGACACTTTTAGGTTACTTGAAGCACACAGTACCGGCTGTGTGAGTTATGGGTGGCTGAGAAGTGTCATCTCTTCAGATTTATATAGTCACGTTGGATCTAGTGTCTATGCAGCAAAGGCTTGAACCAATTAGGTGGCTGCAGATTGGGTGTAACACAAAGGACAGGTTTAGGCCGCTCACGGACGGGTCCACCTCGACACGTCAGATCTGTGTCTTTAAAAAGCGGCCCATTCACTCAGGCCGAGCAAACAGCTCAGCCGGGATGGTGCTGAAACGAGCCTCTTTGAGAGGTGTCGCGGTGACACCCACGCTCGCGTTCAAGCAGTGAGGTCATTAGGCTGCAAACCATAGGGAGCCAGTGTTCAGTCAGCGTAAATGCCCGCAGTCACAGGCATGCACGCGCTCACATGGAATTTCCTTTCTGTCGTCATAGGCACTACCACAGTATCGAGGTGTTCACCCATTACGACCTGCTGACTCTGAACGGCACGAGGGTTGCGGAGGGACACAAGGCCAGTTTCTGTCTGGAGGACACGTTTTGCCCCGATGGTAATGTTCACCACTATTCATGAGTCCCAGTAAAATACTGTTTCCCATTAGTGACAGGAAATTAATATCACTATTTCAGCTACAGCTATTTAGAGTTTTACTTTGTGGTTAATGTATTAGATCGCTGCTGTTGTTGTTTGTTCACTCTCCATTTACTTGTTATATCATGGATGAAAAAGCTCATATGAAAAAGCGTTTATATGTAGTCTAACACAATTCAAGAAGCAGAAGACTCTTTAGAATAACAGGGAATGCCAAGCATTAAATGAGCTTTGATGTTGTGATTTATAACGTTGGTGTGTGTATGTGTGGCAGGACTCCAGAAGCGGTTTTCTTGCTATAACATGGGAGACCAGGGCATTTCTGTGGGCTGCTGGGATACCTACCGCCACGACATTGACTGTCAGTGGGTCGATATGACGGACGTGCGCCCAGGAGACTACATCTTTCAGGTCAGAAGACGTTTTGTGTTCCTGATTAGTCCTCTTTTGTTTACATGCATAAGGCCCAACACTGTAATCACTAACAGGCGAAAAGGACCTGGAATGTGCAAGTGGAAGGATTCAGGGGAGTTCAAGGGAGTTTCTGCTGAACTAAGCTAACGGGCTGCTGGCTATAGATTTATATTGAAAGCAGAAACGTGAAAAAAATCATTTTTCTCATCTAACTCTTGGCTCGCTGTGGCCTTCCTCATGTACGGTTGGCGCTTCTGCCCGCTTCCTTAAACCCGCCCAACCCCCCTCTTCATGGCAATCAACTCAACTGTCTGTCATTACTTGGATGTGGGGCCATCAGTCCAGTCGCTGTGGTTACTAAAACACATCAAGGACTCCATCTTGCATTTTGCTCGGTTTTCAGTTCCAACTACTGATCCCATGGTATGTAGCCGTCCTCAGATCTTAGCATGCTGCTAATTACCTCCCAGCTGTGGAAGGCCAGTTACAGTGCAGCTTACTATCTCATAATTATTGTTGTTACCAAGTTTGCCTGAGAGGTCACACTCAGCCTTTGTAATTACACCCCTCCCGCTCCCTGTCGAAGCTGGATTTATTTAATTTACTCATAGTAGACGTGACACACATAAATGCATGAGCCGACTGGAGGTATTTAAAGCATGTTAAGCGGGCTATAATTATGAAGTACACTGCTACAGGACAATGTGGAGGCACAGAGGAGGCACAGAGTAGGCATAAATGACAGGGAAGGGCAGAAATAGAGTGGAAATAGATGAGAAGAGGAAATTGAGAGAAGCACTGAAGGTGAAAAGGTCAGGGTCATTTGAAGAATCAGGGCTTTACAGACATCCAAATTTAGCAGAGATTAGCAGGGAAGGAGTTTGTAATTTACAGAGGCTGCACAACTGGAAACATACTGAGCGCTTTTATTGCAGCTCTCCTCGTCTCTGCTGACTTCTTTCATGTATCTAGTAAAGTTCAGAGGGTGCCTGGCCTACCTAGCCTTGAAACACCCAGAGCTAATAAAACATGCCAATTACCCAGAGTAACTATCGCCTCCCTTCAATCAAACAGCACCTATTGCCCCTCCATTAGGAATGGCTAATTTACCACCAAGGAATTCCTGTTGCCCTGTTTTTATGTTTATTATCACCTTCTCACTGAGCGACACTGAACCAGCCCCTGCAACAGCCTCTCCACTCTGGTCCAACGCTGTAATTTACCCTGAAAAATTAAGAGAGCATTTTCATGCATTTAGGGCTTTTTTAGCTTTTTAGTGCACGTTGCTTTCCTCTTCCATGCACATGCAACATGTATTTAAAGTGGGTGTAGCAGTTTACAGAGAGCAGCTATGTCACTAAATGGCTTCTGAATATTATCACCTGGCCAGATTTAGAGAATAGTCATATCAGCTGCTTTGCAAATGACAAACTATTATTTCATCGGACGCGAGCACTGAGATTAACATCTTTCTCAGACATATAAACATGCGTTCACTACGCATAACTACTTTATTGCAACAGATTTAAATTTCAGACTAAATCGGTCCATGTCGTAACATACCTGTGTGAGTTTGAGCGTGAACAGCGCATTTCTGCAGGAACTGTGGTGTAAACTGTGGGATGACCACATTCCATGAATCACGGCTGTAAAGTTGCATAACTGCTCAAGAAGCCAGTTACTATGTTTGTGTGGCCAGAAGTGTCTTTGTTACATGTTTTCATGTGCGTTAAAATATTTTATACACATCCAGTGCTTTGCATGGATGTGTTTGATCCATATGTTAAGCCTATGACACTGTGTGTTAAACATTATGCATGGGAATATTGTTTGGAAAAGACATTTTGCATTTTGACACTAGCAGACATGCAAGCTGTTAACAGGCCTTTCAGTGGTTTAAGTCCAGCGTCTTTCCTTTGAATGACAAAAAGAGTCAGAGTCCTTGTCTGCCAACTGGAGACAGAGACAGAGTGTCAGAGTGAGAGCAACAAAGTGATAAATTCTCTGTCTTTCACAAATGAATGTTTGTCACACAAGTCATGAGGTCATAAACATCCGTTGTTATGAACCTAAATCAGGCCTGTTGTGAACGCAAGCGGTGTGTGATTGTGTGCTTTGTAGGTGGAAGTAAACCCCTCGATGGACATGGCCGAGTCTGACTTCATGAACAACGTCATGAGATGTCGGTGTAAATACGACGGCCACAGAATTTACATGTACGGATGTCACGCAGGTGAGGACGCACACGCCTTTTCATCCAAACGCCTCTCGTTCTCTGTTACGCTTTACGCTTAAAGCTACGCTGTGTTTTCGTCTACAGGTGACGCATACAGTGCAGAGACCGAGGACCTGTTTGAGCACCAGAGGCAAATCACTAACAACTTTGTGTAGCCCACCCCGGGGCCCTGCACAAAAGCCTTTCAGTGAGGCCCAGAGACTACTCAGGGTGGTCTGAGGTTAGTGGCCCCTGGCCCTTGGGACCTTAGGACCAACACAGTAACAAAGAATACCCAAAATGCTGTTCTTCTTACTTATAGGTGTGGATAAAATATTTATAAGAGCATCGCACCACAGCAGCAATGATTATAGACACTTGATCAGACAACCAGAGTCTGGTTTTTAGTCCAGTTTATAGTGACACCAACTGATTTACTGATTTGTGTTAAGTAAATGTATACAGGCCTAAATAGCTCTATAACTGGTAAAATTACAACAGAAAAGCTGGCAGGTGATTCCCAAGCCAAAAAATATGAATTTCTGAAAATCCATATAATTGTGAGGTATTTCTCAAATGATTAATTGAATGCATTTGTAAATTTTACTTATTCCCCCAATTCTTTACCTATTTGATTATTGGTGACTGTTGTGCTGTTACAGTACTTAACTATTGGTGCTCTTTCTGTATCAGGTGAACAGTGTTGTACAGATAAAGGTTTCTTTTTCATTTGCAGGATATTTTATAAATGCTCTGGTTACAATCATTGTTTTAAGTGTAGTCATGCTACAAAGATTTGCTTCTCATCTAGAATAGGAAAGAAAAATACTTTTATGAAACAAAGCACTTTAACTTTTAAAAATCAGTATTCTGATATCCCCCTCGTGTGCTTTTAATCAGCCAGCAGGTTTACTTTTCAGGGTGTTTATATACAAAACATCTTATGGTTTTTAACTTTTCAGAAAGTGAAATATAACATTTATGTTTAGTTTTCATATTCAGTGTACTATTTATGCAATAGCTTTATTTATTCATGGAACTTACACTTACACAGATAAGGTTTGTTAGCTTGGCTCTGATTAATAATGCTAAATATATTTATTCATTTTTATCATAATTAACCAGGGAGAAATCAGGAGTAGTTACTGTAGAACATTTCCATGATGCAGATGAATAATTCTTGACTTATTTTATTCTATTAAAACAAGTGTAGCTGTACAGATTACTCCCGCTGCCTCTGAGATGGGAGGGAAACGGCCTAAGAAACCACAGTATTGTGGTAAGCAGGCAAGCTGGGTTTAGAGAGCATATAAAATGTCTTCTAATTATGTGTGCTCGGGTTAGACCTAAAGCTACGGTTAAGATTAGGACTATAGCATGTGCTTTATAAAGAAACACGGTGGACTTGGTACTTTAGGAACCATGGAAAGCAAGAATCTGAATTTCCATCTTTAGTCAAAGGATTCTGAGCATCTGAGAGTGTGCCTGAAAGAAAGACAGAGAAAGTACGATAGGAAGAAAGGGACGGGAAGGTTGGAGAAAGACTTAAACATGCCCAGCTAGAACGATCTGTCTGTGAGGATGAATAAACTGGCCTTATTTTCACCTCTGATATAACGAGCTGATAGTTTTACATTTTCTCGGCCGAAGACAGAACTTTTTTTCTTCACACAAAGCAATGACGCAACTCAGTTTTCCTTACAACTTGGAACTTGTGTTAATTAGGATTTTTACTGTAAAGTGGGTCTGCTGTGTTTGGCTTATTGCGTGATAAAAAAGTTTAGAGATGTTTTTGTAATGGACACTTTGCGAGACACACGGAAAGGTCACAAGCAGAACTGAGCAGATCCTCCTCATTGGACGCCCATGCTTGTCTTTTGTTTTGTGCTTCATATTACATGTTCTGTGTTATTTAATATTATATGACATTCCATGGTCTAGGTTGGTTCATAATACCTATTGCATTTTGTTACTGTACTTGTAGCCATGCTATACGCATAGGAATGGCATCTTGCTTTCATTGGCCAGTTATTACTTGTATTTAATTAAAGATTCAGAGTGTGAGCATGGTGCTTATCTACCCTTATATTCATAGAAAGCTCTCCTCTCAGGGACTTTGACCTCATCTAAAGAGTAAACAGAACATTTCATGTGATGTGACTGAGGACGCTTTCAGCTGTGATACAAACAGGATGACATGAAAATCATCTCAAACTTTTCTGTCAGCACCAGAAGAAACTGTACCCACATGTTTATCGTCTAGATGAAAAGATTTAGATATGAAAGTGATAAGCTTTGTTATGTTTTCTTAAGGAAACCTATCACTGTGGATCAACACTGGCTTAGAAGGAAATTTCAGCAAATTAAAATCCATCCATTCATCATTACTGTGAATCAATAAAACTTGTTGTCCTCTGCTCCCTGCCTCTTTCTTGTGGTTGATACTTCCACCAACGTCTTGGTTTTAAGGTATTCACCAGCCGGTCGAACACAGAGACTTTATTTTAAAGGTTATGCTAAAATGAATAGCCTGCCCAAAGACAAGCCTTCAGGCTGTTAGTTTTTCTGTGACCTAATCCTTTACAAACAGTGGGGCTCATTGGGCAGCGAGAAACGGGCCCTGCTGTTCCAGTAACACAAATACACAAAATGTGACTAAATATCCGATCTGGTAAAGGTAGGTGGAGAAATCAGCTATGTCTGGGAAGGGACTTTATGCCTAACAAAAGTCTGACTTGATCACAGATGACAAGTCCACCCAGGAAAAAAAACAGTGGGCCTGTGAAGTGGTCAGTGGCCCAGATGAAACAGCTGCTGGGCAAACAGGAAAGGAATACTTGAAAGCAGAGCACCTGTGTTTAGAGCATGTGCTTGTACACTTTCAGCATCCTTTCATGCACTGAAAGCAAACTATTTCTCTAAACATACATGCAAATGTTCACAAACTGTTTAATGACTGTCAGTGATTATCTAGTGATGTGAAGTTAGTCTTAAAGTACCTCAACCAATAAAAATGGAGGTTAATCTAGGTTAGTCTACCGACTCCATGTGCAGTATTTGTTGTCTGAAAACACACCGCTGCCTCAGAAAGGCCTGAATGTATCTCATCAGACTGTCAGACTCTGGAACGTACCTTAAGAGAATATGACATTTTAAAGAGGAGCACGATTACATCTCCACGAAGACTCGTTCATGTGCACAAGCCGAGTCAGACCCGAGCGAACTGAATCCCTTTATCAAGATGAATCACAACAAAGAAAGCAAGTGAAGGCGAAAACAGCTGAACAAACACGCATTGATAAACACTCGGGCTTATTTTATCCGTACGGGCCCACTTCCCGTTGGCAGCACGTGTTTTGATTCGAGAGGCCCCCCAGCCACCCCACCCCGGCTCGGCCCGGCCCGGCGAGGACCACAGACGGCTCCACAGTGGAGACTGTGTGCACTCCATGAATGTCAGACCTGTCCACACAAGCTCCGAGCTCCCCCCGACACACAAACACACAAACAACTAGACGGCGTAACGGTTCTGGTCGTCACGTCCTTTCTGAGGCAGCGCTGTGCAGCTTCCAGGGCAGACACACGGGATGAGGGCTTTTGTGATCGAACGTCTAGATTATTGAGCGGGCTTGTCGCCGCTGACTGCCACAAGACACCTATGATAACAAGAACCGCTGGACCGGCCCGGTTCTGTGCCTGCCGTCGCGATGACCAGCTTTTAATCACATTCAGCCTGATGAGCTGCTGCTGTATAATGTAAAGCTGATGAGGACGCTCATTAGCGTTGGTCTTCCATTTGTAACTGACTTACCTGTGTCCACTGTGTGTGTGTGTGTGTGTGTGTGTGTGTGTGTGTGTGTGTGTGTGTGTGTGTGTGTGTGTGTGTGTGTGTGTGTGTGTGTGTGTGTGTGTGTGTGTGTGTGCTGCTTTCATCACAAGCAGACCACCTGATGTACGAGCCATCACCTGGGATTGTTAATATTTACTGATAAGGAGAGGCTTTCCTGAATAATGAATGCATTTGCATAATCACCCTCTCCTGTTCAGAGAAGACACATTATGAGACATATTCAATTTCCATGTCAGGCCCGAGAGAGTAAATGAATGGGGAGACGTAATGACTTACAGAAGCCGGGACAACACATGCAAATGACTACAGTGTTTATTCTTAGGCGCTCGTACAGTGGTCTCTGTGTAGTTACGGCGCATTGTTCGAGCCCTCGTGTGTGCATGTGCCTGCGCACGTACGTGACCCCCCACTCCAACCACCCTCCCCCACCACCACCACGGCGCGATTTACTGCAAAACATCCCTGTGAGAGAGTACACATGCTCTGCCCAGTCGCCGTACTGCACCCTGACAATTACAGCTATATATACCACTGCAAATGAGAGCCATGAACCAGCGTGATTATAGGGTGGAGCAGAAGCAGAGGGGGGGGCGAACAAGTGAGACGAGCTCAGAGAGAAAGAGGGGCCACAGGCAGTGCAAGTGGAGGTGACTGGTGTCGGCTCTAAATTGCATTGTGCATGTGTCCTCAATCACAGCGTCACAGCACGCACACTGTAGTCTGCAGAGCTTCCTTTTAAAGTTAGGCCAAGATGAGAGGAGGAAAAGAGTGAGATGATCGCTATCGCTCTTAGTGGGGAACGGATTGGGGCGATCACCTCTGCGTCTGGCGGCAGGGCTCTTCTGTGAGTGGGCAGAATGCTGCGTGGACAAGTTGCGGCCACGACATTTGGTGAAATGCTGCCCTCTTCTGGAGGTGGGAGAAACAGGAGCAGACGCAGGAATCTCAAGAATCCGCCTCGGATTACAAGACACGGGACATTTTTATATGAGGTCCCCACTGGAGAAAAAGGTGCAAAGTGAACCAAGGCAGCAGCCGTGTCAGTGTGGGTGTTGGGCGGCGTCCATTCGACTGAGACCATCACACAGAATGTGATCACCCAGGCACCGTATGATGTAGTGAACTGCTGCATAGACATACAGGTTGTTGCCTGAGCTCAGGCCCCCGGTGATGAGCCATTCACTAAATAGATCAATCTGCCTAATATGAAGTCATGACTGTTAAGGGGTGAAGTGGGAAATGGCTGTTCGCTTAATCCCCCCCCCCCCTTTTTTTTTTGTATGAAAACCACCCCTGTGGGGAGAGAAGCGGTGCGATCACATTACCCACACGACGCTCTGCAGCGTCGCTCTGGAGCCCACGCTCTGCCTCACTCCAGCACCTTGCATAATTGGAAGCATCTTGGCATGAAGATAGAGTCAAGGTGGCATATCAATGGGCGCGCACTCCAAGGGCATGCAGATAAGAAAAGGCTGCTTCTATTAACAGGTCGAGTCCATGATAGGGTCACCCCCCCCCCCCCCCCTCCTTAGAAGCCCACAGGCTGGAGGTGGACTCACATACAAATGGCTACAGCTGATCAGCAGTGTTGTGGTGACACACACACGTACACAGGTTGAGGCCAGAGACCTGCAGTCCGGACCCTTAGAGCTTCCGCCCACATAAACACACGCCAAAGCTCCTCAAATAGGCGTTCACGCTCATTGGAGAGAAAGGGAACTCGTCGTTCTGCCGGGAGCGCGCACGTGCACCTGCGAAACCCCTTCTCAGACGTGCGCTACCGTTCTAAGCATCTAAATTAAAAGGAAATAGCCGTCGGGAGGATGTATCTCGGTCCTCGCGCGCCCGGACGGAATTCATTTCATGCTTCTACGTTTACAATTAAAATGTTTGCTCCGATAGCTCGGGCTTTCTCAGTGTTCACCCGCCGCTGCCTGGATCCGCTCGTGTTCACGTCATCGCTCCCACTCGCTCCCGACTCCAGCGTTAACGTACGCAAAATCTCCTAATCTAACCGTGGATTTGGCCCCTCGTGTTTTCTATAGCACTAACTCTATCCTGCTCCACTAATCACATTAATTACAGATATTACAGTAGCTGGGGTAATTACCACACAGTCTATCCTTTCTTTAATGGATGCTTAAACAAACAGATTTCAGATAAGTTTGGGAAGAAAACTAATTTATGGTGTGTGAGAGGATATCCATCAGGTGAGGGGCCGGGGCTGGGAGGATGTAATACGGTGGGGCTCGGTAATTATTACAGAATGCAGTAAGAGATGAATCTTCCTTTTTCACTTCTGCTTCCCGTTCATCCCTGCATCCCTCCTTCTCCGCGTGCCTCCGCCACATTATTTATCTGCGCTGTCACACCATTGTTGTGATTATGGATGTCATGCAGCCGTAAAGCGTTCCACGATCAATAGGCCTGAAATTAAACCAAAAAATGAATTTCCGCGGTGTCGGTCACATGCACTTCTGAGCGGGACTGCCTCGCGGAGGCGCCGGCAACGGGAGCGCGGCCGAGCGAGAACCGGCAGTGGCGGAAGTAGAGAACGTGTGTCGCTCAATCATCACTTTTAGGCCCAAACGCTCATCATGGTTTTTGAGGCCAATATTCTACAGCGTCTGTGTCTAAAATGTGACGTAATGATTCTGGGCCGTTCACTAAGGAGATGATGTAGTGATTTCATCAAGCCTGAGATCAATACACTATTAAAAATGATGACCTGAGACTGAGCTTGTTACTCCAATCATCAGCTGATTTGGAGACGGCTGACGTTTGTCCCACGTCCCAACAGACTAAATAGAGACTAAATATTAAAATGATATCAGGAAGAATGTGGCTTTGTTACAGTGGCAGTAGACCCCTGTATTGGTGATTGGAAGCACGACCTGGAGCTCCCCGTGTCGTCCCTGGGTTCTCCATAGCAGCCATGTACTAATATCGATCCTCAGCCGGGGACACATACTGATAGCAGACTGTGGCGTTTCTATCAGACACCTGCTCGCATCCGCCCGTCGCTCGCCATCCTTCCACCGGAGACGGATGCGTCCTTTTGTTCCTCACTTGTTCCCATTGTCCTCATTTACAATCGATTTGCCATTAATGCCGGAGCATCACGGAGGGAGGGTGACAGGGGGCCAAGGTGGTTGCAGCTGCTTGACAGGCTTCTTTATCTCCGAACGGGAAGTTTGGTTTACATCAGCCGCGGGGCGGGACCTGTCATCCGCGGACCTGAGGGCTAATGGGCTGGATTTATGCCCCGCTCTCCTCCTCTCACCAAGTTGGCAGAAGCTGAAGCCACTGATCTGAGGTCTTTTTAGCATTTCTTTTATAGGTTAAGCTCGAATGGACGTAGCCGAAGCCTGACTTGTGCTCCAGAGAAATTTGTCGATGAAGTTGCTCTTCAAGTCAAGCCGGTCGTGGCTTTAATGTATTTATATAACGTAGTCAAGTACGTTCCCTGGGGTCATTTCTGGCTTTTTCCCCCCCTAACGTGACACGTCAAGATGGGTTTCGCTCATCACTCCTTCAAAGATCCTGGTACTCTGCATTAAACACAGTTTGGGTTTCAAATCAATCTGACAAATCCTCAAAGAATTTAAAAACAGTCTCAGAGCGAACACTGGCCTGACACTCTGCATTAGCAGAAACAAAATGACCCGGCACTGACATTTAACCATCAGGCTCCCGGCTCTACAAGGAAACGTCATGTTCTGTCACATATGACACTATGGTGAGATGTCAATAAAGGTTAGCTCTCTCAACATGCGAAGGACAGCGATAACTGGAAGCGAAGTGTATTATAGCTGGATGGAGTCACCAGAACTGTCTCAGCCTTCAGCTTCACGAAAAAGCCATGAAATCACCCTGTGACTTTGCAGCTTCGCTTTACAGAAAGCAGAAAGGTTAATTATAACTAGATGGATGGAAAATTTGCTTGTCACTTTTTTAAAACGTACTTCATTTTAATTGACCCTTTCATTCTGTTGCTTTCTAGGTCTGTTCTTTTCTCTCATCCTCATGAGCATCACAGTGACTGAAGTCGTGCCCAGCTATTTATTAGCTTTTATTTCCTGAGATCAGCTATAAAGAACAAACACTATTAAG
This sequence comes from Betta splendens, assembly GCF_900634795.4. Lineage (NCBI taxonomy): Eukaryota > Metazoa > Chordata > Actinopteri > Anabantiformes > Osphronemidae > Betta > Betta splendens. The sequence continues at coordinate 11,378,991 of NC_040895.2, forward strand.
GCCGCCAATCAATAAGGAAACATCAGCAACCCTTATTCCCCAACTCCCCCTCTCACTGAGAAATAGATTTATATTCTCTGCCTGGGCAACATAAATCACATATTCATACATTAAATTAAAAATGTGATTGATAGCAAAGCGGTGTGTTTAAAAAAAACAACAATCAAATATTAGTGGTGGACTGTGGAGGGTGAAGAGAAAACAAACATTGTTTTCGGAGGGTAATTCCTCACAGTGCTGTGATGACGGCCGAGTTCAGCAGATGAGTTGTTGCTCGCGAGAGGGAAAAACAAAAGAAGCGAGTCACGCGAGTGATTCTCAGCATAGTATTAAAAGGCGGGCACGGGGTCAGCGCTCAGGTTCTCGGCTCGGCTCGGAGGGAGTCGGACCGCTTCAAGCCTCTGCATGCGATTCTGAGAGGCGGGTTCATTCAAAAACAGTGCCACTTAATGGGTTATATACAGATTGTGTCCCGCATTACAGGACCCGGTGGTTATGAGAGCATTCCAGGGGAGAGAAAGGAGAGAAATATGGCAACATCCATCAGAGGCCCGGCCCGAGTGGAGAAGGTGCAGGAGCAGAGTGGGAATGAGGATCGGGGGGTTGGGGAGCTGCCAAGGACATTTAAGAGAGCTGTCAGGGGAGGCTGATCTATGAAGGGCCCTGCTGGCTAAACCTATAGCCCGCGACGCGAGGACGTGTGTTCACGTGTGTGCGAGCGAAGCGCAGTCGCACCGATTCACGCCGCGGCACATGGTCTCGCACCCTGGAGGCTCCAGTACAGTAGAGTCTCAGTGCACAGGCTCAAAGAGCAGCGCCGGAGCTCATCCACACAGAAAATCTAATGTTTTCATTCTCAGTTTGAGATGAAACAGGATGGAAAGGGGGAAAAAGGCGTGGGGATAATGAACGGTTCAGCTGCACAACGTTTTCTGGGCAAAAGTGTAACGTAACGTTTTGTCCGCATCGTTATTGTGTCAAGAAATAAGAAAATCGACCAGTTAAATGTGCAGATAATAGCTCATCAGCTACACGATGTTGCACATCTGCCCGCTCGAAAACGAAACGCGGGAATAACGTGAGAGAACCCATCGTTAGGGCTGTTTAACCTCTCTGTTCACGAAGGCGCCCATGCACTAAACACGATGTCCTCCCATCACGCAGCCACTGTCAGGGTGGCCGTTCGCCAGCTGAGCCCAGCTCCACGTTTACTGATGCAGCAGGACGACTACCCCCCCATCACTGAATCACATGACTGCAGATCCGTTTTCATCAGCCCGAAATGTTTAATTATGTGCCTCTCACAGCAAAGCTGGAAAAGAACGTGGCCTCTGCTTTAGCAAAGTCATTAGTTATTTAATATTCAAAATGGAGCATGCATTCAGATTCATTTAAATGATTATAACAACTAAATATATTTTCATTGCTTTTACAATTTCAGTTTGTTGTTGGGGAGATCTTTAAAGAAAAAGTATGAGTATTCATAATAGATCCAAGGGCTGCTGAGACCCAGCATCCAGCTGATGAGATACACCGTGGACGTAAACACGGCCCCAGGAAGCAGCTGATCCGTCCGCAGGTAGCCAGCAGGCCCGTTAGCCCGAGGAGTGAACGCCAGGCAACCCTGCCAGGGGGGATGCATTACTGAAGCTTAATGATTTGAGAAGTGTTCTGCTATCCACCGCGGAGGGGATTCATCATGATGCTCTGGCCCTATAGATCTTTCAGCGGAGCTTAAAGAGGAAAGGGGAGGTTTCTTCATGCTGTAGTAAGACCCCCCCCCCCCCCCCCCCTCCCCCTCTCCCTTCCTCGTTCCTCCCTCCAGCTTTTTACATTCTTCATCTTCACTTAAAGGAGCTCTATTTTAAGATCACTGTGCATCAGTGTGTGTGTGTGTGAGGTGGGGGGGGTGTGACCTTGGTGGCGACTGAGGGCGAGGTACTGTAAAGTGGCTGCATGAGTGTGCGTCGGCCGGTGGGAACAGTCACAAAGCCCCACGCGGCGTCTGGGGTTTGTCCCAGCATGCCCCTGGGGACGGAACACTCGCGTCCTGCGCTTCAAAGTCACACTGCGCCCTGTCGCCGGCTTCAGCTGAGCGCTGATAGATGCCTGCGCGTCCCCAATAAATAAAAACACTCAGGTGCCCGCTGTGAGAGGCGGTAGATCAGGGAGGAAACAGCCGAAGGTGTCGTGCTCCGCAGAGTGTCGAGCCTGGAGGAGCTTTTCTTCCTCCGAGCGTTAACGTTTTGTGTCCTTATCATAAAACTCTGCCACCTGTAAATCAAATGGAGCAGATAAACTGCAACACGCCGTCTAAATAAGGAGAAGCTGTGTTGACTTGGGCTCTTTAACTTAATTTTATAGCCTGTAATCACAACATGGATGAGCGCGACGCGTGCGTCTTCGCGGTGTGCGCGTCTCGGCCACCTGTCTGACGATTTACGCCGCCACATCACAGACAATAACAGTAAAGACAGCAGTGCACTGTTTATGACTTCAGCGCTTTCAGTTTGAAGTCTTCCAGCACCAGTGGGTTTAAATTATGGTGGGAGACGTCCTTGAGATGTGAACATCTCATTTCACCAGGCTGTGCTCAGCCACACGCACGCACGCACACACACACACACACACAAGCTCATTTCATTGGGGGTCTCTGGGAGGCTGGACTCAGCAGAGCATGACATAAGAATTATACATCTGGCTGCAGTAAACCTGCAAACTCACACACACACACACACACACACACACACACACACACACACACACACACACACACACACACACACACACACACACACACACCTGTACGCTATCTTTCCATCACTCAAAGGAACAATTATCTGCTATGTCTGAGAATCATTGTTATTGATGCTCGTGTTTCCTAAATGTAATGTAATGCTGTGTCACCTACAGCTGAAACAAACCTCTGCTTCGTGTGCTTGTTGGTTAATGTCATTCTAGTTATTGACTCATCAAACTCAACTTTGAATATTTCTATAAGAATTTCTGGGCTTTTAAAATGTACAATCGCAGATTAACATGAGCATTTGAGACAAACATAAAGATTTAGTGAAATGATTGTTACTGAAGTTATATCTCAGACTTCAGTGGAGCTGAATAAATGCGCCCAGACGGGCTGAACCCTGAGACAAGTTCCAATTATGAAGCCTGAGGCCCCTCACAACCACATTTAGACCACACTTGTACATACATAGGACTCAGATAGTGATTTCTGAAAAATCCGGTGTGGAGCATTTTAGGAACAAGGACGTCAAACATGTAAATATTACAATATATTAAACCTTAAAAAGAGGCAACAGAAGTAAACATAATAGATCTTTCCTATTGATCCCGTTGGACGCAGACACAAGAGGAAGCTCTGCGTCGCGCTCCAGCTGTGCCCCACTCCTGCGGTCCGTAGCGTAATGAACACCTGGGGACACGCCCACCCCCGCATCCCGGCTCCGTCATTGGCTGCCACTGGAAATATTCCGCGAGCCGCGCGCCGATTGGCTGCAATTTCACACAGGCGATTTCATAAAGCAACTCTTTAGTAAGTTGTGTAAAGGGAATAAGTGGGAAAACCCCTGAGATAACCGCAGCCTCCACAGCGCAATTAGCCGACTCTGTCTCCCTCTCTTGCTGCTGTCAAGCTGCTCCAGGATCTGTCGGACTTTCTGAGCGCCTCGGCATCTGTGAGTACCTGAGTTTTGCTGCCGCTGAAGCTGCTGAGACGCCGATGTTTGCAGCGCTCCGCTGGGATTCGCTGCCGATAACGTCCAACAGAAAGTTCCGCCGTGTCCTCCTTCGGAGGCAACTTTCTCATGAATCATGGTCGTGATTAGGATGTTTGCTCCTCGCTTCTCTTAGTTAGTCCTTAACACTGATTTACATTAAGTGCTGCGGATTGAGTGTTGCTCACCGATTTAGACGCTAAAATGGAATATGCCTGCAGCCGCATTTTCTTGTGGGTAACATATTAATTATGTGTCTTTCAAATGTTTTTTTTTGCGGATTGCATATTTTTCCTACAAGTTCTTAGACTTAAGGAGACACATTTTGCTTATTAGGTTAATAAATATATTATATAATTTGAATATTATTATTGTTATTATTAGTAACATTAACATTATAGGAGGCTTTATTTAGAAATGTTTCCAATAGTTAACAGACTCAGTGTTTTGTTGGGAAGATGAGATGCGAGTCGTGTTGTGTGTTTTACTGTTTGATATCAACTGCGTTAAGTGATGAACTGGAGCTTAACATTTATGGTAATTGTTCAAGAGCGAGTGTTTGTTTAGTGTAATTCACTGGATTTGTACAGCACCGTGTGTGTGTGTGTGTGTGTGTGTGTGTGTGTGTGTGTGTGTGTGTGTGTGTGTGTGCCTTCTGCAGTCAGGGTGTCCTTCACCAGCTCTCAGAAGTGTGTGTTTGAAGCTGAAGACGTTGCTGGCTCTTTGTCGCAGTGTTATCAGGATCAGTGCTGGGCTTGAACGCTCCAGAAAACACATGCTGATGTTGCACGCTGCGGTAATGGCCTCTTAATGCCAACATAAATAACCAAATCGAAAACGTTTCTGCTTATATTCTTTTCGAAGGGCTGTTTAACTGTGTTTTACTACTTTTATGCGACGCTTACAGGCTCATACGTAGTGGGATGGACTGTTGTCGAGCCTGCAGATGTCACATTGTGTAGCTCCAGCGAACGCATCGCTGTTTTGTGAATCACTGCTCGGAGAAAAGTCACATTGCAACTTTACTATGTGACTAAAGTTGGATGTCTTGGTTTTGCTGCAGTGAACGTCCTTGGCGGAGTAATGTGCTGCCACAGCGTTCCATCAGGCCTGTCCACTGGTCCCACCAACTCATCTGTGCCTTTTCTAACTTCACAATCTCAGTATTCCTTGTCTTCACTGGGGCAAACGTTGCTGTTTTCTGTGTTTTGGGAGGAAGTTGAGCTAATAAGCACAAGAATAAACCCCCATTTTGTGGCTATTAATCTTCAGCTTGTGTGAAAAATGAATTGCCTCGTCCTCTAATTTTCTGTTTTAAAAGGCTTTTGCATCATCTCACATGAAAAAACACTTAAAAAACACCTCCAACACATTTTTTTTCCTCTCACGTTTCCTTTTTTCCACTTTTTAATTTATGGCTCACTGGCCCCATGTGACATGGAGGACATGAGCGAGTCTGTAAAGCTGCCTTTTGTCTGAACTGGAATTCGGCTCATTTGTCATCGCATCCCGTCTCATGCTGTTGTTAATTAACCCTTCTCGCTAACGGCCACAGTCGCGGCGCCGCCGTCTCTCCGGCCCGGCGTTATCGCCCCGCGGCCTGCCGGCCGCTGTCCCATCCCACGCCATATTCCTGGGGGTGTCAGCGGTGCTTCCTCTCTCCACTAGTCTTTCCTTTAAGCATTGAAGTTTTATCTTAAATGAAATTGTTGAAGCAGATGTTAAAGAGCCATACATCACGCGGACACCTGGCGAATCTGCAGCGGCGACGGGAGAGGCTCCGCAATGGAGGGAGCGAGCGTTATGGCCAAGGCTGCGTTCATAAATCCACAGGCGGAGCGAATCAAGCTGTCAGCTCGTATGTGCCATTTAGTGAGAATGTGCTGTCTCTGTAAAGTTTTGCAGGGCTGATGATGGGTGTTTTATTTTAGCCTTAGGGAGGTGACCTTCCTGGCGTTTCTCTGTCGTCTGTCGGCGTTTTCACGCACCAGAAATCCCACCTGTACCTGCCTGTGCTGCTGCTTCACCCCCCCCCCCCACAGCTGGGATGCTCATATACAGTCCATCCCTTTTGTCCACAAAACTTTTCCAATTAAAATGAGGTCATTTTTCCTGAAGTGCCGCCCGTCCGTTACACGGCCCCGTCCGGGCTTCCTCTGTACCCTCCTGGCCCCTGGATGATGCTCCGCTCCACGTATGGATTTCCTGTCCTGTAAATCCCCAGACTGTCTGCATGTGATGGGTTGTTGAGATCTAACACTGCAGATTGCTGCTTATTGCGGCGGTATATCTTCATCTCTATGTTTGAGTACAGCAGGGCGCTCGTCCACAGATCCGCAGTGTTTTGCTCACAATGGATTTGTAGAATTAGCAACAAAGACACTTTATTTGATCGTCTTTTGCCTGAATAATGAAATATATGCTGTGTTCAAGAGGGTTGTGTGTGAATGTGTGTATAAATATAATGCTTTTCAAGGAAGATGATGTTTGTTCCTGATGTTAACAAACACATAACATACATAGAACAGTGTGTTTGTCCCTGTAGGTGAGGATGTTGTTGTGGCTGAGTTTGCTGCTGCCCACCCTCTCGACCGCTCAGCGATCAGAGCCCATGTTCTCCGCAATAACCAAGGCCGTTCTTCCTCCGGACTACGACAACAACCCCACCCAGCTCAACTACGGCGTGGCCGTCACCGATGTGGACGGAGACGGAGACCTGGAGTTGTTCGTAGCTGGGTGAGAAGTGGGGGGGGGGGTTGCTCATATGAGTGTTTCAAGCTCTCGCATCAAAATCGCTCATCAAAATCAAGCAGAGCAGTTAATTAACTATTATACCACTATCTGATTTTAAATCAAAAGACCTAAAAAATGTGCATATGATTTTCATACCAAAGGTGGAAGACAAAGGCAAAAGACTAAGCGAGAGATCAGAGGTGCCCTGAGGCTCAGCTGATGAGAATGGATGTGATTTGATAGAGCGCCATTGATGGGAACGGTTTGGCAAGCCTCCCTCCGTCCAGTGAATCAGTAATGAATTTCTCACTGCTAAATAGAATATAGATGGAAAACGACCCTGCTTAATAAATGTCTTCCAGCCAAGACATTGTACTCAGCAGGTATTCTGGACAGGGCATCACAAAGCCTCATGGAGGGTGTTAGGGAGGGATTAGGAGAATCTTTGGATCGGTGCTTCAACTTGTTATGCCCCGATTCTGACCTTGACGTCTTTAAAAAATATGTTCCTATTATTATTATTAGGGGGACAAGTCCTGTGAAGTTAGTGGCGTGTTTCAGGTTAAACAGAGAACCCCGCCTGCTGACGTGTGATTGGAATAGTCATCATTTCTATTTAGCACCTCTACAGACGCAAACGATGCCTCAAGTAACAATGAGGAGCAGGTTACAGAGGTTTAAGCTTATTCAGTTCCCCAATGTGCCAGTTTTTGGTCATTATAAAGCAGAAGCATTCAAAATTTCAAATGTCTTTTTTTCACTTTACCAAAGTAGTAAAGTAAGTAATGAGGAAGAGCCTGTTTGCAGCTACAACGGGCCGAACCTGGTGCTAAAGTACGACAAGCAGATGAGGAGGCTGGTCAACATCGCCGTCGACAACCGCAGCTCCCCCTTCTACGCCCTGAGGGATCGCCAGGGCAACGGCATCGGCGTGACGGCGTGCGACATCGACGGGGACGGACGCGAGGAGATCTACGTCCTGAACACCAATAACGCCTTCTCGGGTAAAGTCCGCGCTGAAAGTACAGTTGCTTCCAGTGTGACCCGGGGGCTGTGGCTGGGGAGAATCAGTATGCAGATATTAAGCTTATCTCATCAGATAACACGTACGCCTTGTGCTGCTATAAATCAATCTGAGCGTTACAGAGCGCACTCTGCCAAACCCGCAGCAGCTCACCTCTATCATTTCTAAACGCTCCCATAGCTGAGCCACAGCATCCTGTTCTCCCGTTTCCACTCGCCCAAAGTGTTGCATAACACCTTGCTCACCGCTTAGCCTTACCCTCCTCTGAACTCTGCGTCTCTCCGTCATCAAGGTCGGACAACTTACTCTGACAAGCTCTTTAAGTTCCGCAACGGACGCTTCGAGGATCTGCTGAGCGACGACATTAACGAGCACAGGGACGTAGCCAACCGCATGGCCGGGCGCTCGGTGGCCTGCGTGGACAGAAAGGTACGGCACACGGGGCCCGGACCCACGGGGACCCACGGGGCGCACGCACGGGCGCCTCTGTTTGTTTACCAGCGATAAGTCATGCCCGGCCTACGCCTCCCCTCACAGCATGCGCTATGACAGTTCATTTGGGGGAATGGTGTGCCATTTTCTCTCCTCTGTCCATCGCACCGGTGTAATTACAGAAGCCGGGCCTCGATTGGTTTATGGAACATCATACGAGGGGAGGAGTGATGACTGCACACTGCTGCTCTCCGCCCGTGGCATATTCGCTTTTTCTCCATGCCGCCGTCCATTGTTTCCCCTTTTTCCTCCCTGTGTGACACGCTCACGCTTTGTCTGGCTTTGTCTCTTATCTCGCACTCACGCGTGCTCCTCTCACTTCCAATCAGGGGACGGGACGAAAAAGGTAATAGCGGGAAGAGGACAGTAGGGATTACAATAGATTTCTTTTAAGCACAGTTGCATCTCACTGAGCACTGATAGGTTGCGCAGCTGCCAAACCGATTGGAAAGATATCTACTTCTAATAGCAGAATGCTTTCAGAGGAGGCTAAAACCCTGACGCCTGTTCTTCCATGTGCATTCCAGCAGAAACAGGCAGAAAGGGACAGAATACATTTTCCAGTTGTTTAGCATGTTTCATTAAAATTGAAGGAAACAGAAGGAGAACGAGCTAAACTGGAGCTAAGGTGTTTAGTTACTTGCAAATAAAAAGGTTTCATTCAAAGGACAGACAATAATTCATCCAGCTGCTCTGTCTCTTCCAGTCTTCAGCCGCCACATGGAGCGGCCAGGTTTCAATATATGATGCATTTATATGAAAATACGTCACTAGAGAAGCAGACTGTTCGGGGCTCCCAGTAGCTGCACACGTTGCAGCCATGTAAAACTATTCATTACATCAGTTCCAGTGACAGAAAGTAGCCTGGGGTAAAGACTTATTGAAAAACCGTTGACTTTTACGTTTGTTAAGTAACTTCCAGTGGCCTTGAGGCTTTCCATTGTTTTTTTTTTCAACCGTGTGTGTGTGTGTGTGTGTGTGTGTGTGTGTGTGTGTGTGTGTGTGTCTGTGTCTGTGTGTGTGTGCGCAGCCCAGTCCTCCTGCCTCAGCAGGCCATAATGCCATAATGTGACGCCTGATGACATTTATACCCACCAGAGCCATTTACTCCTCTCGTCCTGTAAAAATACAGAGCGGTGATATTGCGGAGGTGACACAAATGGTGAAAAGGCCCGTGTGTGTACGAGTTTGCATATGAGCATGTGTTTTGTGTTTATTGAAATATGTTGGGCCTGGTGGGAAAGCTCATTGGATTGGAGTGTGTAGGCTATTAGTGTGGTTCCGTTGGTGAGTTTGTGTCTGCAGGGACTCCGACTGATAATGGAGTGTGAAATTAATCTCTGAAGGGAGGCAGAGGAAGGAGTCGGGCAGACGCTGTAAAACAGGGGAAAGGGTAGAAAAGGGGGCAAGAAGAGATAAGGGAGAAAGAAAAGAGGTTGATTGGGGACAGGTGAATATATGCAGAGGATTTTTCTGAGCCGATAGGAAGGTCTGGTGTCATATTTATCACTCTCGGACATCTAAACTTTAAATTTGCTGCCCTAACTGTAAAATACTACAGTAAATAAGACCTGCTCTCACGCTTTCTCCAGGGCACAGGCCGTTACGCCATCTACATAGCAAACTACGCCAGCGGCAACGTGGGTCCCCATGCGCTGATAGAAATGGACGAGGCCGCCAGCGACCTCTCGCAGGGCGTCATCGCCCTCTCCAACGTGGCCGAGCAGGCCGGAGTCAACAAGTTCACAGGTGGGTGAGAGGAAGCTGCTGGGGGTGTGTGGGAAATTAGCCCGGGCTTTAAAATCATCCAGCGCGGCCGGACCTTCGCTCTGATTTACGCAGACGTCTGCAGGGGAGCATGTGCTTGTTGGACCCATTGAGGTTGAAATATAAGACCGTAGCGCAGGGCAGGGTGCAAGATGGAGAGCGAGGAGAGCGAGCTGGAGGACGGCCAGGTGGGCGAAAAGGAAGAGAACGGGGGAGAGAGAACAGGAAAATAAGTAGGAGAATGAAGAAGTGAGAAGCGTTTTTGGCCCCGTCAGCTGTTCAGACCGGACAAAGTCACAGGGAAGCGACTCATTCATCAGACCAGCTCAGTTGACATCGATCACAGCCGAGCGGAGGTGAGAGCACCCTGAGAACCAGAAGCAGCACCTCTGCACCCGTCAGTCTGCTTAGCGCTGCTACTTACGCTCCCAGTACGTCCTGATCTCCTGTGTAAAGCTCCCATTGGCTCCTGCCTGTGCAGGAAAACGCTGCCCCCTCAGTCTCGGCTCCAGTTTCTGTGCTGCTTGGCTGCAACTATCTGTTAAACCATGTCATAGATGTGTCTTTCGATAAGGAAGTTGGCAAAATGAACATTTTCACCTCGAGCCTTCTTGATGACAGCCGCCGCCATCGTGAATAAAAATACAGCCGCCGTTACTGAACCCACTACAAAGTCCTTGAAGGTGATGTCAAAGAAACAGTTGGGAGACGACTCTGTGTTCGCGCGAAGCAGAATGAGTCTTCATCACTTTACATGCAGGGTGTCGTCTGAGCCACCAGGGGGGCGGCGTGAGCTGCTCAGTGATATATGACGACGGCGGCCTCATCAAACTCCCGTTAATCAAAGCAGAGGGACAGTCAGTGAAGTTGTATATCTAATGGTTACACATCTCTAGAGAGACATGTGGTTTATGGCCGTAGGGTGGCTGTTCTGACGGCTGGAACGGCCTGGAACCACTAATGACCGCTCCCATTCCCTGTGTCCGTGTCTGCGGCCGCGCAGGAGGCCGAGGCGTGGTGGTCGGCCCCATCGTCAGCCACACCCTGTCCGACGTGTTCTGCGACAACGAGTACGGCCCCAACTTCCTGTTCAGGAACAACGGCGACGGCACCTTCAGCGACGTGGCCCAGCAGGCCGGTGAGAGGAGCGCGGGCGTTCGCAGCACATAACAGAGCAGAGCCCGGCGCGCGGTGGTGTAATGGAGGGCGTGTGACTGCAGGGCTGGAGGACCCGGTGCAGCACGGCAGAGGGGTGGCGCTGGCCGACTTCAACCGGGACGGCAAGACGGACATCGTCTACGGGAACTGGAACGGGCCCCATCGCCTGTACATGCAGATGAACAACCGCAAGCAGAAGTTCAAGGTGGGGCCTCCAACGGTTCACTGCAGAAGTATTAGAATGGAGAAATATCGAACAGTAAAATATAACTAGATCCTCATAACTCATTTGTTGTATTACCGGTGAAATGAGTCACTAATACTGTAATGTCTTACTTTCCTAAATCCAGTAATCTCACCCTTTAGCTAGAAAGTTGTAATAAAACCTATTTACAGTTTGTTGGGAAGGATCCAGGAAAAGTGCACTGGATGTTATATGTGTTGTCTGTGTGTCTCATTATGCTGTTGACCACATTCAGAGTCTAACGGCCGGCGCAAATACAACAAATCTGACCCATTAGGACTGTGAATCACAGGTTCATCAATGCTAATGACTCGCCAGTGGATTAACACTCAAGCGCTGAGTTATTCAGTCAATGACTCAGCAGACGGAGCGTGTGATGTGAGCACGTGCGGCTCCGGAGACGGAGGCGACAGAGACCTGTCAGCACCCGCGACCTCATCCTTCACCTGAGGCATAAATGTCACAGCAGACAGGTTTAGAGGGGTGAGACCAGAGGTTACTGTGTGATGCTTAACCCGGTGACAACTTCATTATTGTGACACACACACACACACACACACACACACACACACACACACACACACACACACACACACACACACACACACACACACACACACACACACACACACACAGGACAAATTAAATTAGCTACCTAATCTTTTAAATACAGGATAGTTAAATTACAAGCCCACAACATATTCCAGGTTCCTTTTTGCCGCCCACACAAGTGGAACCTCGGCCGCTCAGCGTGACCTTTGGCACGTGTAATGAAGCTGTTGTATCAGTCCAGTAAACCGCTAATTAAATTGGGCTGAAACAGCAGCTTCCAGGCCAGTGGAAAGTGCAGTTTGTGCTTTAATTAAAATCTATAGCCTGGGATTTCCTTACAATAGGTTAACGCCCACACACGCACACACGCACACACGCACATGCACACACACACACACACACACACACACACACACGATCGATACTGAAGTCAGAACTTGGATCCTCTTTTTGTTGCCGTTATTAAAATTTGCAGAAACTATAAAGCAACTTGTAAATGGAGAATCCATCCAAACATTCTCTTCTCTCTTCGTTGTGTACTCTATCTTCCATGTTGAAAGTCACGTTCTTCCTCTGTTACTACCCAGCCACTCAGTGATGTAGTAAACGTGGACCCATCCCGCTCCTCCCTCCCCGTGGCCTCAGCTGGCCGTCGCCTCTCCTTCACCCAGAAACAGAAGGTCACGCCGGGCAGCCCCTCTGTGACTTTATGAGCCTTATAATTAAAGCAGGGAGTAAATACTGGAGGGAGTGAAGGGCTGCGCCATAACTCTTCCCCAACTTATCACAGCGTCGCTGAGGCACGGAGATATCCGTTACTTTCTTGTGCACAAACTCCTCTGCTGCGGAGACTCAATATCTGAGGATCTGAGGAGACGCAAACTGAGCGTTTGTGCTCATCTTTACACTTGACAGTGGCTGCGTGACAAGATGACGACTCGGCGTTTGATTCCAGGACGGGGGAATTCATGTTCAGGGGTTTGGGAGGTGCTGAACCTTTGCTCTGCGTCTCCTCCCTCCTCTCTCCTCTCAGGACATAGCCTCCCAGAAGTTTTCCATGCCGTCGCCGGTTCGCACCGTCATCGTTGCAGACTTCGACAATGACAACGAGTTGGAGGTTTTCTTCAATAACATCGCCTACAGGGGCCCGTCTGCCAACAGGCTCTTCAGGTAATCACAGGCACAAGTACAAGTCCTAGAGTAAGGGAGTTTAATAAGACTATGATAATGAGCTTAATAGACTACGCTTGTGTCTTGTTTTAATATTCTAAAACTCAGCCTGGAACCTGAGAAGAATGTTAAATTCCCAGCCCGGGGTTTTTATCTAGTCTGGCATCCCGCCCCCTCCTCCACACATGAATGAACCTTTCATTAAGACACTTTCAGTCTCTTTTTGGCTCGCGCTTTGGCTTCCGCTCTAGATAATATTAATGAACTGAGGTCTCAAAATGCTAAATGAGATACATATCAGTTGTAAGGAGCTAAGAGCAGAATGAGCCCATCGTGTCTGAGTAAACATCTGCTCGGGAGCGGTTTTCTAAATGATAAACGCCGGCCACGAGCTAATGGGTCGGTCCACAGTGAGGATCAATACCCAGACTCCAGTTTCCTGGGCCATTTTTGGTCTTTCTGGCCAGTGATTGTCTGACAGGGGTCACTGCTCCTCAGTCTGCAGCTCTTGTCTAGTACGCTGATGAATCAGCTAATTTAATGCTGTCTGGCGCAGAACGAAAAACACCTTCAAACTATTGTACTCAGGCTAATTAATTCAATACGACTGATCAATATTCAGCTGAGCTGATGAGTTAAACAGCCGATATCAGCACATTAGTTCACTGTGAAATTAAGTCATAACGTATTTAAATGTTGCATTTAGAACGGACGAAAACTAATCTTTTCCCCAAACAATGTATTTTTTGAAAAATCACACAATTACAGAGAGAAAAACACATTATTCAACATCATCAGGACGTCATTGCTAATAGATTTTATGTCAGTAACATTGTATCGATGCTGCTGCTCATTAAGAAAATGCTCAGAATTAAACAGTGCAGTCATTATCTTGCTGTACCAGCTCTGAGGCAAGTGTTTGGCCGCTTTAACAGGGTGAGCAGAAGAGAGCACGGCGATCCCCAGATCGAAGAAGTGAATGTTGGGGAGGCCTCAGAGCCCGAAGGACGAGGAACAGGTGAGGGTTTCAGAACAGACCACATGATCCACTCGACGCCCACCATCAGATGGCGCCAGAGCTCCACTGGAAACCATTTCCTTGCTGGCTTGCATGAAAAAATCCCTTGTTTGAGTTCTATTATTAAAACCTTACGTTTGAATAAGTGTCATATGAACTGCTTAATCTCAACATTCATGGTTTTGATGCCTCATCAGGAGCTGTGGCCACAGACTTCGATGGCGACGGGCGCCTGGAGCTGCTGGTGTCTCACGGCGAAAGCGCCGCCCAGCCGCTGTCCGTCTACAAGGTCAAACAGGTGAGAAGCCTTCGGACCTTCAGGGGGGGGGTCCATCCTCCACAGAAGCCCCGCCCTTCACCCGGTTCTGTCTGCAGGGCGCCGCAAACTCGTGGCTGCGGGTCATCCCTCGCACCAAGTTCGGCGCCTTCGCCAGAGGAGCCAAGGTGGTGGTTTACACCAAGAAGAGCGGCGCGCACACGAGGATCATCGACGGAGGCTCCGGGTACTTGTGCGAGATGGAGCCTGTTGCCCACTTTGGTCTCGGTGAGACTGCATTTAATCGGCTCTCTGATGCGAGTGTGATATAATACCTCCTGGTGTGATTAGGCACCGCTGGGAGGGAGTCTGTGGGAGGACGTGGGGGGAGTGGAGACGGGGGTCGGGTTCTGCAGCTGGAGGCCGGTGTAGCTCGTAGCACGGGACCATTCATTCGGACCAGAGCCCGTCGTCTGCTTTGTGCCTGCAGGTAAAGACGTCGCCACCAGCGTGGAGGTGTACTGGCCCGACGGCGTCTCCGCGGCGCGGCCGCTGGAACCGTCGGAGATCAACTCGGTGCTGGAGATCCAGTACCCCAAGGAGGAGGAGGACGTGACCCCGACGGTGGAAATCGAGGTAAACGCCGGGTCGAAGCGACGGCAGCTCAGAGGACGTTCATGAGGCTGAACTAAGAGGCCGGTTGTTTCTTGCAGTGTGGTCACGGCTTCGCCCTCAATGAGTTCGGCCGCTGCACCGGTGAGTGGAACCGAAGTCTAAATGTCACCTGTGGCTCCGGTTTAAAACACCCCCCCCCCCCCCCTCCCCCCCAGATAAAGATGAGTGCACCCACTTCCCCTCCGTGTGCCCCTCCGACCGCCCCGTCTGCACCAACACCTTCGGCAGCTACAAGTGCCGCGCCAAGAGGAGATGCGGCCAGGGCTTCGAGCCCAACGACGACGGCTCGGCCTGCGTGGGTGAGTGGTTCCGGCCGTCGGGTCGGGGTTCAACGGGACCGGGGCAACAGAACGCGGCGCCTTAAGCTGCCGTAATGACTCGCGCTGGAGTAGAGGAGGTGCTAGCATTCCTCTGCCCGTGTCCTCCGTCTGCACCCGCCGTCCTGCATGACACCCCCCCCCCCCCCTCCCGTGTGAGTGAGTCCTCCCCGTTGGCTAACGCCCCCCCCCTCTGTTTGTTGTTCCTGCCTCTGCAGCCCAGGTGGCCTACTTCGGGGGGACGCGGTCCGCGGGCCAGCGCCGGTGGCCGGGCCTCCCCTCCTGGCTGCTGCCGGCCTCTGCGCTACCGCTGCTCTGCAGCCACCTCCAGACCGGACCCCTGTAGCCGGCAACCGGACCGCTGAATGGGGATGTACAGAGACTCTCTGAGCAAGCCTTTCCCTGACGCATCCTCTCCTCCACCTCCATTCCGGACCTCTGCACTCCTTTTTCATCGCTAACTCAACCCCCCCCCCCCCCCCCCCCCCCCCCCCCCCCCACCGCTGCTATGTGTCACCTCTTGGCTCCCAGCCCCCTTTGGACAAAAGAGAAACACACAGGGAGCATGCTCGCTGGGAGCTACAGGGTTCAGAACTAACTGTGTCACACCCGCAGAGCCCTCACATCATCACCTGGCACTTCTCTTCGAGGGACCTGAACTGAGGCCAAGTCAATAAGTGGAGCCGCACCCTCTGAACCTCTGCACACACAGGACAGAACCACAGGCCCAAGACACACTGAGGTCCCATCTGGATCTCCACAATAGGTTCATCCTCACATTGTCCCCTTCCTATTACTGAGATGCTGAGGATAAGCAGCTCTCCCAGCTTTAGGTGTATTCTACGGTACAGTACATCCTATGGGGCGCTCAGCCACAGGAACATATGCCAGACCATCTGTCCCCGACGGCAGGTTACACTGACAGGAGGTGGAAGAGGCATTTCAGCCCATTCATTTCAATAACAAGTTGTTTATTGGTTGGAGAGTATTTGATTTAGCTTTATTTGTTTGTGGATTTACAGAACCACATCACAATAATTACAGTGCCCGTGGGGGAACACTGTTCTCAATCAAGTACAAAGGAACGAGTGCTATAAGGCCAACGTAGGGATTATCACTTGTTGATGGGAACATAAGTGGATGTGTTGCAGTAAGAGAAATGTAAAATATGCTTTGTGAAGTATTAAACAAGCCATACTTGACTATTTATTATAAATTGGTTTGAAATAGCTTTCATACTGTTGGGAAGCACATTTCATTCATTTTCTAACATAGTCTTTAGGGAAGTGAATAAATATTATGGCTGAAAAGATGATACACAAAAAACTGTGTTGACAGTTTGGCTTCTACCGACAAAGGAGCGCGAGTTCATGTTACCCAGTGTTAGTGCAGAGAGAGTGTGTGTGTGTGTGTGTGTGTGTGTGTGTGTGTGTGTGTGTGTGTGTGTGTGTGTGTGTGTGTGTGTGTGTGTGTGTGTGTGTGTGTGTGACGTCAGACGCCACACTGGGCTCTCAGACATCCGTCCACCTGTAAATATCAAAACATTTAATCTGAGATTTACAGCCCGAGCTTATTTCTCACAGAGACACGTTCAACAAAAGGGATCAGAGCATGAAAAACTAATAAACAAACGATGATGGATGTGTTAAAGCAATTAAAGTAACTCACCACGGATCTCTGCTGGATCCACGCTGGTGACGTCGCCGCGAGCCAAACAATCAGCGAAGGCTGAGCGCAGTGTAAGTGTGCGTTCAGCAGCATCGAGTCCATTGAAGTCAAATATTTTAGTGTCACAGAGGTTCAACTGAGGGTGCTGTAAAATGTTATTGTGGGACACCATGGAAATGTTTTTGTAGTTTGAATCACACTCTGGGGTCAAACTGTATCACCGAGGACTGATATGTAAGCTCACAGTCTGCATGAACAATAAGAGCCACACGGTTTTTATTAAATCTGCACGCTATAAAAGACATAGTCATGTTTTTAAGCCTATTGCACAAATTACTCCACTAAATCTCAACAATCCTAAAACCCGGTAATAATTTGCTATCCAGTTCACGGATGGATGGATCTTTTTTTTTTTTTTTACAAGTGAGTTGGATTTGTTCCTTAATAGAAACATCACTTGGTTATATTGTCCTTACTGTATCTACTCTGTCCATTCAAATGTGCAGGTTCAATCAGAATTATTTAAACAAAATTCAGACATGAAGTTTTCTGTGACCGTTGAAACAGAACATGAGGCAATGCTGACAAAAATAAATGAAGCAATACTTTTAGTGATGGACTTCTATGATTTACAACCTCAGACGTACCTGAAAGAATGGAAATACATAAAGTATTTATATAAAACACCAATAACCAATGTATGCCAGTAAAGCTAAAGAGGAATTCACCCTCTCAATCTGTGACAGAGTCGCTGAACGTCCTGCAGGACAGCTGTATAAAAGCTGGAACACAATGTGTGCGTTTCAGGGGGGAAGTTTGGAACAATGCGCGCCAAAGCATTGGGCCTGTTTGTGCGCGGGCCCTGCGGGAAAATAACCCAAGCCGCTTCCGACCACCGATCACAGAGCGTCCCGGCGACGGCCATTGCACAATGTAACAATCCCGGAAAATGACCCAAGATCAGATATGGAAGGATATGTTGAGAAAATATTTGGGAGAACGTTAAGCGGCAGACAGGAAATAAAAATGGCCGCATGAATGTGGATGTATACACTGCAGCAGCCATTTGTGTCCAGACGCAGCCAGGGAGCGTTTATGCGTTTATTTTCTCATGTCCCTGATGAAAACAGCGACGCCGCCTGTTCAGGGCTTCATGACAGGAGCAGCGCTGCGTGCAGACCGTGCCCCCAGGCCACTGCAGGCCTAGTTCCAGTGAGGGAGCAGCGGGGTTCACTGCAGCCCGAGATAAACCTAATGCTTCATCATCTCTATTTATAATTGCCTGAGTGCATCCCAGATCGTTGGATTTCAATTTATTTAACTTGTTTCTCAACGCCCGAGCGGCGATTCAGCCACTTCACTGACCATTTGAGCCCAAATGCAACACAAACACACTCTGATTGTAGATTATGATTTAATGGCTTCATAAACACAATCTTATAAGCAGTAAAACTGTAAAACTGTACTGTGCTTTGTGCGTTTTCTTCAGCTGAGACAAGCGTGGTTAACGTGGACTGAAAGGCGTCAACTACCAGTCGTCCGTGCTGGTAATTGACAGCATTTGAATTTCTGAACCAAAGCGACGGCGTCTGAAGGTTCTGTCCCGGTTTCACCTCTTGTCTCTGCAGGTTCTCCTCTCCGCTTCATTTAAACGCCGTCAGGAGGCCACCGCCTCGCACGCCATTCACTCGCCCCCCCGCCACAGATTTACGCCCAGAGAAACACAATAACCCGGGTCTCTCAATTAAGCAGGTTGATCAGAAGTGACATCCTAACTGGAACCACACGTTTCCAGGCCCGGACGCTGAACGCGACGTTTCGTTCTACCGTAGCGCTCTGAGCTCGGGGAACGTCCAGCGGCAAACACAACACATGAGCCGTCAATCACGCCGAGGTTAAATAAACCGAGAGGATGCTGGTGCCAAAGCCAACAGGCACGGCGGCAGTCTGAAAACAGCGGGGGAGACAAATCCCACAGATCCCAGCGTGTTGTAGCTGCGCTCGTTCACAGGGATGTGGCTTTAAAAGCCGACTTTCAAAACAAATGTTCACAATCGGATATAAAATGTATTTAAGTGTTTACGGAAGTTGTCAAGAACGTGTGTGTGTGTGTGTGTGTGTGTGTGCAGGATGGCAGCAGGACAACGGCACCGGAGCGTTCCCTGTTGCCCCACAGTGGTTTGATTCATAACTGATGACCAGCGACTCGTCCGATGCCTCTCATTCTGTACAAGCACCCAACTGTAAACATCACAGTAATGACTGCTCTGCAGTCGCCGGGTCTCACTGCCAATCTAAACACATTTGGCAGCGAGGCTAATTTTATGAATAAACATTTTCACCAATCAATACCAGAAAGTGACTTTTGTCCTCCACATTCGTGACTCAGAAAACGAAACTGTGGAAACGGTGAAGCCACATTTTTCCTATTTGGGAATAAGGAACGGGGGATGAAAGAACAGGAAGGGTGTGAAGGAAGTGAAAGCGAAAGGTATGTTTAGCCAAAGAATGAGGAGCTTTTTAAAACGTGGAAACTCCTGACAATGGTAGCAACTCGCTTGAACAGACGATAGAGAGACTTCGGGGAAGAAAGGAGGCCTGTGAAGCAGCCGTGAGCGTGAGAGTGACCTTTCCCCACAGGTGTCGCTCCACTGTGATCTTAACTAAGCCTCAGCGTGTGCCAGGAGGTTATTGCTGATTTCTGATGTTATTAGCAGGCTATGATGGATCTGTACACTTATACTGTCTTACTACTACACACATTCACTTAAACAGCTGAAACAGAACACTGTCCGTGCTATACTCGCTTTACGCATTTCTCAGTAATACGACTTGGCACTTCCACATTTTCAATATGTGTTCGACTTGTAGAATAGAAAAATCTGAAGCAATAACATGGTTCATGACTCACCTTCAGGTCCAGACGAGCTGGAGACGCTGCCTTCAGCTGACGTGACCTCCTTCTTCCGGGGACACGGCGGGAAACGTGGGAGACAGAGAGAGATGTCAACCTTATGTGAACTCAGCGTGGATCAAACCTCCGTCTGAGTTTAGCTGGATTCCCAAAGCAGCCTGCAGACACAAGACTCCGTTTCCATCAACTTAGTACCACACTTTATTTAACTCCTGGAAACACGTCTCCTCTGGCTTTGAATAATAATCAGTGTTGAGAAAAGACAATACATGAATTCATTACATTTCTATATAAATAATCCCATGTAAACACCTAAATAGAATCAAGATAAGATATGAATTCGCCTCTCATCTCGGCAGCGCGGCTCCCAGGAGCCCGGTTGATCGGGGATTTTGACTTCTTGTCATCTGGTACTCGCTTTGTTTACACACAGATCATGCAGCATTAAACATAAACGCAGTTTTCCCGTCCCCGAAGCAGAGCGGCTCAGAACTCAGGGAGGCTGGTACAAAGGCTCCTCATCCTCTTTTATATCCTTAGGAAGACGTCATATTGCACTATGAATAAACTGTCGCTTCAAACAGAGCAGCGCACGGTACGTGGAGCGTCTGAACAACACGGTAGAGGATAAACACAGAAGAAATGGACTGTACATCGTCAGGGTCTGCTTCTCGTCCACACACATGTTGTGGAGCACAGGTTATCCTGACAGCCAGGATAGTCATTGGCTCCATGTAAACCACATACACATCAATGCACGAGTAATGCCTCATAAAATGGCACAACCGGGCTTCATTTTACAGTTCCTACTCTACTAGAATATATATATATATATATATTTAGCAAAAGGGTGATTTACAGGTTCAGCCGTTGCATTTGGGACATGATGAAAATATTTTACAAGAGTTGAAACCGACTGAACGTCCCCTGAGAAGCATCGCGTTCAATTCCACAACCGTAACTGACATCGTCATTGTCGATCATATTATAAACACACGTACATTGCAAACACCGTGAGAACAAAACAAAGCGCTCTTTTCATTTGACACAAGTTACTACATGGCTGCACAGAAAACCAGCTTCTACAGCTGCGAATGGCAGCGATGGGTAAGGATTGAACAGCAACATGGCATTTACAGTACAGTCACGTAGCCAGTGTGGATCAACACTGTTAAGAATGTACAGTAAGTTCTCTTCATAGACGTCCATCGTGTTTTCAGACTATGGACTTCTGTTTGCTCATCGGCAGTTTTACATTGGTCGGTACAGTACGTCAGCTCCAGGCTGGGTATCCACTCCACTGGGGTGAAACATGAAGGCATCAAAAAGCACAGGAGGGTGAACACGAGCACAACTGGACCCAGCTCTGCTTCTGTGAGACGTCCTGTATGTGTTCATCTCATCGGTCCAAGATGTTTGGGTTTAACTTCAACCGGACACCGCACTGGTAAGAGGAGCGCACGGGTTTAGAGGATAAACGAAAGGAAAGACTTGCAGGAGAAAACATGGAGTGAGGTTGGTTAAAATAAAATAAAAAAGGTAAAACAAAAAGAAACTGTGGCAACAGAAATAAAATATGCGTGACGGTGAATCAGAGTTGCAGGTTTTTGCAGTAAGTCTTGTCTTTTGTTAGATGTTATGTGGGTGTGCTGTCTACCGGCATCAACACTGCTACATAATGATCATCTTTGTCTCCTCAGCCTCCACACACACACACACACACACACACACACACACACACACACACACACACACACACACACACACACACACACACACACACACACACACACACACACACACACACACACACGATGGACCAGGCTTCTCAAAAACAGTTTTATGCTTCTCGGGGTGAATCTACTCAAGATACTGCAACGGAGAAGCGACAGTAAGGTTTGGAAAAAAAGCTACTAACAGCCTAAAAAGACCAGCTTCACTTTTTATTTTGACCCTAGAGCAAGAAACAACTGACAAATGGACATAAACTGACTCTGGCATCTCTGCCTGCACGTTGATGAGCGCATGGAGACGCAGAGACAGAATGATAAAGGCTCAGGTAATGAGCTCTGTGTGGGTTGATTCTCTGACACATTAATAAAACGTGTCATGCTGTGCTTGGTTCTAATTTATGGCAGCGATCCTCGCTGATGAACCCGCTGCAGCCGGGCCCGGGACCAGAGAACGTCAACGCCAGCACCACGTCTGCCAGATTATGGGCTGTTCTGCTGCAGGTGTGATGCACGTGTGCTTTACCACTATGGACCACACGGGCCTGTGTGCCTGTACTGTAGGAGCGTGGCCTACAGCTGGGATGCGGATCACCAGTATCCACTTATGTGAATCACAAGGATAAACAATCCAAGGTGCTCTGTGTTAGCAGTTCGGTACCGAAGCCAAATGCACGGGAAGCGAGCGTAAGAAGAACCGGTCCCAGCGCAGGCCCAATTTGCTTTTCAAAGCACCTCGACCCCAACCACCTGACATGAATGCGAGCAGCCGGTGGGAAAGAGGAGCACCGGGCCTCCCAGGAGGCTGCTGGATTCTCTACTTCCACATTCAGAACGGCTGCAGAGACCGTAAGCCGACATAATAACGAACGTCTAACGAGTGATCGACAGACCCCCATGGAAGCGCCCGAGCACGTGGTCTAATTAAGACTAAGCCTGCAGAGAAGTGGCGTGAGATGGAAACAGATGCGACGGAATGGGAGAAAATGGGAGAATGTAAAAATGATACAAAATAAGCCGCCATTATTTGGCTCTGGAAGGCGAGGCTGGAGCGCGGGAGCCGCCGCGCGCTCCCGCAGCGGCGCCGGTGCCGTGGATCACCTCCTT